>NC_069715.1:15503302-15803302 GCF_027358585.1 Pangasianodon hypophthalmus | reverse complement strand
TAAACAAAGATTGAAATGGCAGAGAGCAACAAACCTAAATCAAAGGCATTTTACCATATTGGGAACTCAATGTAGAAAACCAAGTGAAGTTTGACTTCTTAGTAATGATATGTCAGTTGTTCCCTACTCTAACTCATTTATAATACTGATGTTAACATTGACATGAACGAAATTCTGGTTCAATTTAAATCACACACACTATTGTCCTTTAACATATGTTGAGATTTCAAAGTCAAGTTATTCTACTACATATTTCAATGCTAGAATTATAGGCCAAAAAATAGAGGAGAATGGGGTTGGTTGCAACAGAGTTTGTTGTCATGACACATATCAGGTACACCATGAGGTGCTAGTTAAAATGTTGATAGTAAAATGTTTAGCTGTAAACAGTGTTGGGTAAGTAACTTCAAAAAAAGAATTAATTACTAATTACATTGTCAACATTGTATTTACATTAGTGACTAATTACTTTGTAATTGCATTACTCATTACTAATTACTTTTTAAAATCCATATCAACCTTTACCACATGGACAATAGAAATGAAACTCTTCTTTTAATTCTTTAAATTTGAGTCAAACATGGAATAGTTTAGCCTATTAAGCCTAGCTTTATGAAACCATTTTTTAATACACAAATGTAAACAAATGATATAAACTGGCTTAACATTAAGGGCTATTAAATACAAAAGCAACTCCTGACTCAATAAGCCATAATAAAACTGTAGTTACAGTATTTCAACACAACTGTTTAAGAGCATATGTAATTATGTGACAAAAGTAACCTTCTTTAGTTGACAAAAAGAATTACTCCGCATCTCTTCCACTATGTACCCTGCAATCAGTTTTTTAAGCTCACCTCCAGACACTTTCTGTACTGCCGATGTAAAATCAAGTTTCACCTGCTTAACAGGGGTTGCCGCAGTTTCATCTGTACATGCATCACTCAAAAGTGTTTGTCTATGTTGCCATGTCAGGTGCTTCAGTAAGTTACTTGTGCTTCGGAGAGGGGCCGATAGCGTTTTTTTCCCCAGGACATAACTTACAATTTACCGTGATGTTCTAGTCTACATGTGTCAAAAATGAAGTAATGGGAATATTTCCATTTAGCAAAACAGCCACTCGTTTTGGCTGACATCCTTGAACTTAAGTTAAAGGGGCCAAGTTAAATTATAAAACAAATTTTATCTTTAGATGATAAATTTAGATTTTAAATTCAATATAGTTTTATGCAGAATTGTCTATATAGTATGTAATGCAAGTATATCATAAGTAACTGTAATTTACTTAAAAAGGAAGAATAATCCCTTACTTTACTTCAAGGGAAAAGTAATTTAATTACAGTTGTGTTCAACACTAGCTGTAAGGGCACAGGTCATCTATCTTCTTACCTTCTCTCTGGCTGCAAGAGTTTTAATGGGAGTTGAGTTTTTCATACCACAACATCAAATTTTGAATGTGTTTTGTCATTAACAAAAGAGACATGAACACACCTTAGACACTAATATGTAGGCAAACCGGAGTGTACTGTAAAGGTTATGTTCTTTGCCTTTGCCTTTCTTCAAATCTGGAGGTCATTAGTATACTCTTTATTGCAACTGATTGGGGATGGAGTTGCCAACTCTGCCACATAGGCAAGAATGTTCATGTTTGCCTCTTTGTGTAAATGTACAGTATATGCGTGTATATATGCATACATGCAACTGACACTTGTATCTGCTGGTGTGTAATGTTACATGTTAGTATATGAATTGTCATAAATACATAAAGCATAGCATTCATTCATTCATCTTCAGTAACCGTTTTATCCTCATCAGGTTCATGGTGGATCTGGAGCCTATCCCAGAAACGCTGGCCACAAGGCAGGAAAATTCACCCCAGAAAGGACACCAGTCCATCACAGGGTGCCATGAACATGCTCATTCACACACTCATTCACACCTAGAGGAAATTGAGTGTAGACAATCTGCCTACCTGCATGATTTTTCCACAGTGGGAGGAAACTGGGGTTCTCCAAACACAGGGAGAACATACAAATTATACATCTGTATTATTTTACGAATATTTAGACAGTGAAATATTAATTTGATAAACTGATTACATTTTGTCAAGTAATTATTCTCAGTTTCTGTTCAAGAAAATAAATAAATGGGGAAATGCTAACTGTACTCTACATTCCTTTGCTATTGACAGTAATAATTCTGTTCTTTTTTCATTGCAGTACTTTTTCTAATATTAAAAACCTTATTGTGTGCACAACAATCTGCACAATGGGCCTTCGTTAGATAAAAAAAATTGCTTATACTACACACTGTTGAATTCTCAAATCTGATTGGTCAGACTGTTGATTAATTTTCTATAACAGCAGCACTGACATGGTGTCGACCGCAAGGCAAATAAGAAGTATAAAATAAAATATACATATTAATCCACACATTCTAATATATTATCTTCTCTATAGTAACAGCTCATTTAGGCTTGGATGGGTTGGTCATTAATAAATTAAGCTTGTTGGCAAATTGCTGTGGGATAAGAGGAATAAAAAACTTCCAGACATGCTGTATTCGAAAAATAATCAACTTCATGCTGGTAACAGTAACTCATCTACATGTCAGGCTTTATCACACCAGCTCATCACTGATTATTTTCCTATTACAGCATGCCCCATCAACTTTTATTCCTTACTTATCATTAGTGATTTGATTTAAGAGCCAGACTAAAAGGTGTGTCAGTGTACACAAAACACATCTAGAAATCTTGTGTGTGGGCCTGAAAGAAGAACAGAAAAATCAGATCACTTCTCACTGATTGGCATTATTCCTTCAGCCTGAGGCCATGTATCACAGAATTAAACTTGCTTATGGTCTACAAAAACAAAATTTGTTTTCCTTGCACTTCTGATCTGCAACATTAGGGTTGATGCTTAATTCATTCCATACATGACTGTATGATCATGCTATTGATAAATGTATCTATTCGTTTCATTCCAACATAATATTACATCTTTCTTCAGAAATTACAGGCAAACTCATTTTTTAAACATGAGTGTGAAAAACATTTACACCTGCTCTAGATTAGGACTCTTATGCAAATTAAAATATGCAGTAAATCACAGCTTTCCATCTCATTAACTTGAAATATAGGCAGGTACATAAGAAAACAACTCAAAGATGCCATAAATATAACCTTGCAACATGATTTTTTTTTCTGTGAAGTGAAAGTTATGTGCATACTTTCATGTTTATGGACTTTTTTATGTTTACATGTTTAATCTTTGGATTTCTGTTATTTCTTTAGATTAAGGGGGAAGCATTTACATGCTGATGAACATGCATTACATGAGCTAAAATACTTTAAAGACTGCTGAGAGTCATTGGAAAAGTATAATGGATGGCAAGACCTTTCTCAATTAAAGATGGTCAGAGTATTAAAATGCAAGCAGGAACGATATGCATGCTATCAGAAATAAAGGTCAATGGGCTTGTAATTAATGTGCTTGTCCCTTGCAGACAGGGTTCAACAGCTTTGGTCTGTAAGCATTCAATTACACTTGATTCCATGTGACTTGTAAAGCACTTTATTTATGAAAACAGATTATGTATTATGTATACAGAGTATATACCATTAACATATAGTATTATATAAGTATTATATAGAGTGAGATATGTCTTTAAAAGAATAAGAAACACCAAATTTGTGTATTAAGACGTCATTCATATAATTCACAGTTCAACTGAAACAGAGCTTGTTGGCATTTTTATCTGTTTCTATCCTCTCCAGCTAGAGAACTTGTCAAAAGGTTTGTCTGACATCAGTGAAACTCCAGTATTCTCAGTTTATCCACCAGAAAGTCCAGACTTAAACCTGGGTGTTCCCTTTGGCACATGTTTCGCTTGGAGCGTTGCTTCTGAAAACAGCTATGGCTCAATTTTGTGCTATGCCATGTCTTCTTCAATTGACGTGCTTTTACTATAGTGGTTAAACAGGTGCTGTCATGTTGCATTCTCATGGTTATGAAAGCAAATACATGACAGGTAGCAGCAAATTCATGTGGTCAACATGGCAAGATGCAAAGAGTATGTGCGCAGGCTTGTTTTTTTTATCATCTGTTAACAAAAATTAATTCATTTAATATTTCATATTTTATATAATATTTGTTTTTGCTGAATATTTTAAAAGGAAAAACACCCACGATCTACTCATCAGCTGTGGGTAATCAACCAAAGTAAAGTCTGTAGCAGAAGTTTTGCCATCTCACCTAGCAGAAGCTTGTTCACTTAGATTTCGCCTCAGTTCTACAAAAAGATTTTCAGTTCTACAAAAGGCTGACACTGGAACTGACTCTTCACGATGAACATGTTTACTCTGTGAAATGAACAAAGCTCAATTCCACAGGGAGGAATCCTATTGCGGTTTGCTTTGGCTCTCACACCCTTGTTGTAATCAGTCTGGTTTTGTCTGCCAGAAGCCTTAAAGGGTGCAAGAGGACAGCCTTGGACCATATTGTTTGCCTACTCCAGATGTTGGGCCTGATGATTTTTATGCTCATGTGAGTATTGTTGAAAATGGCAATACCCATGAGAACTCACAGGAGCATATCATATAAATGCTGAAAATCTTTTTTTATTTGAACACTAAAGAAACCAAATCAGAATTTTTGATGAAATGGCATGATGAAAACTATTTACCTGAAAACTCTTTGCCTGTAAAATGAACAAAATCCAATTTTTTTACCAGTATGGTTCAATTGTCTGTAAATCATCTTGTTTCTCCATGCATCACACAAATATTATTATTACAATACAGGCAGCAGAGACAGCAACAAAATGTGAATAAAACCACATAAAGCCAGTTTATATATTTTCTTGTTTCCTTGTTCTGGGATTATGATAAAGTAAGATTTTGTTCTGAGGTGCTTTTGATGATCCAGTAAATCTACAGCCACTGTAGACTGATAGCTCTTTCTGCCAGCTTAATCCATGAACAAGACAGAGGCATTTATTTACTTGAGCAAGAAAAATCCTTAACACCCTTTACCAATGCAATAGTGCAGAAACATGCACATTTTCAGCCCTTCAGATTAACCAGCCTTGTAAATGTTTTTGTTCCTCACACTGAACCAATAGCAGCTGCCATCCCCACTGCATGTGGATAAGAGTTATTCAAGCATTCAAGCCATGTAAGTCCTTTATTCTGCTCTCTCTCTCTCTCTCTTTCTCTCTCTCTCCCTCCCTCCTGGTAAACAGTGGCTCGCAGTGGTGTGCAACTGTAACTCTAACACAGGTGATAAATTTGTGTGTCGGGCCTGCACGTCACAGATTAAGTATGTTTTGTTTGGTGGGTGATTTATGAGGGTGATGGTGGCGCGATGCACTTGGCAGCAACCAGCTGAGGTTTTTGGTGCTGGTGTTAAGGGAGAAGGAGAGGCACAGGAGAGGAGGTGGATGAGGGAAAGAAAAGGTGGGGCAGGTGTCATGTTTGTACTACATGATGACTGATCTGTAGCTGTTTGGTGTATGCCTACCATACCACATACTTCCACTATTAATCATGCCAGGACTACTGTTCTAGGTGAGAGAAGCTTTTTTGTGAATTGTATATAATACAAAGGCTTATCAGTATGCATTCGGCTAAATAATATTAAATAATAGACAATCGTCAAAATCAGTGAAACATCACAGCCACAAAAAGGTGCAAAGAGGGATGACACTTTATAACCGCACCTGCGTTCTAAGGAAAATCAGTAGCCTTTTCTCTATACGCACAAGTCACACACTAAAGTTAAGCCCACTTCTTGAAGGAATGACAGACTACAGAGAAAGCTGGGGATGCATTGGAGGGCCACTACCTCTCAGCTTTTCCCGTAAGGCTTCCTGTAGCCTCGCGGAAGTTCAGCGTCTTACTTAAGGTGTGCCAATATTTGTCACTTTGCAGAAATGAATGTGAGAGTAAATTGTGCCTGACAAGTTAATCAGCCATGATTCAGGCTCTATCAATGCAGACATTTAAATTCATATTTCATATGGGCCGACAGCACAGGGAACTCTTTCACACGCATTGCAGGCCTCTGTCACGCCCATTCCTTCTTCAGCAAATAGTCACAAGATTTAAATAATTCACTCACCCTTAAAACCAAACAGCTGGCTCAGTGCAGGCTGGCAGTGTGAGGCACATACAGCTCTAAAAACAGCAAGTCTGACCAACTGCAGGGCTGGTATTCAGAGCCCATGTGGGTATGAGTTGCACTTTCAGGCCTCCAAGTGTTCTCAGGGTTAAAGCCGTCCCAGGATCGCCTCCGGTGCTGTAGCAGAAATGTCCTTGGAGTTGACATTGTGCATAGCGCAAAGGAGGCTTGCTACTGTTTGACTTTGATATGAGCTCAGCCATGAATGGTGTTCATTGCCTTGAAATAAGAGTTATATTTTCCATTACATATTTATTTCCATTAAATATGAAAATAAATGGAAGTGATATTTTCCATTACATATTTGGAAAATTAATAGAAATTTATGCTTATTAGTGGATTACACTGGAAGCTCATTGGTATAATCATTGTTGTGGAATATATTTTGAATAAAAACTTATTTTAAAACCTTATTGTAAAATTTGGAAACATACATAGAATATTTCAATTAGCTTGTGAGGATTGATCAAATGATTGTAAAACTAATATGAAAGACTTGGACCTTAAAAACATTTTCAGCTGGTTTTTAACAGTGTGTTGTAATATAGTAGTAGTCTAGTAGTCTGTATTCTGTAAAAAGCAAATGATTACCTTAGTTTAAAAAGTTAAATTGATTTTGGCAAAAATGAATGGTTAACAAAAACAGGCAAAGTTTATTACTCATTTAAATATAGTTATGCCAGATATTTGGTGAGGAAATTATGCAGTTGCACACTGAAGACATGAATAGGATAAAAACGAGAACAGGATAAAGGATTGAAGGCTACACCAAAGTCACCTTAGAAATGTTGCTATTTAATTTAAATTACTACATATTTGTCATTTTAACACATAAATGTTATTTCTTGTGTGATAGGGTTGGGAATTGCATGTTATCATCAGTCATCGTTTTAGGTGATGTAACTAGCTAGCTAGCTAATGTTAACTAATCATCTATGTTGCTAGCTAACTTCGTTAGCTTTTTTGTTGGTACATCAGGAGCAGGCACCTAACAGAAAAGCGAAAAAAGTCAGAATACTATGACAAAATGGTAGCCTAAGTATAAGATTTGTGTCTTAAAATGTGTGTCTCTTTTGTTTGAAGGAGAAATAGCAGGCAGTGGTCACCTTCAAAGCTACTGATACTAACATCTGCATGCCATTCAAAGTGAGTGTGTAGATGAATGATAATCAAAATTATCACTCTGAATGGCGTGGAAGTCCGGCAAGCTCGGCGTTGAGCCCCTATGTGTTAAAACATATGGATTCACATGTTAAACATAAGCCTTTTAGCGAGTCCATATGCCCGATTGAAGCTCGATTGCTGTATTGAGTGTACCAGAGTTTTATCTGTTATGCCACAGATGTAACAACTGCCTGTGATTTCTTCTTCAACAAAAGAGACTATTTCTAACAAATTTGAGTAGTTTGTTCTTCTAAATAAACACAGTTTCTGGCACAGTCTTTTCAAAATTCTAATAGGCTACTAATTATTATCTGGTGCTGATGTGTCAAAAGTATTTGTTTATTTGTAAAGGAACATATTTTGTTGCTCTGACATGCATCTGTCTTAGTATTGTGACTTTTTTCCTCGAAATATTATGGCTTTATTCTCAAAATCTTGTATTTTCTATTTTTTTAAACAGTGGCTCTAGAACATCGTCATATATTTTAGACACAATCTCTTAAGGCTAATTAATTGTTGTCTGCTGACATTAGCTATACATGCATATATATAACTATATATATAACATTTCGCAATGACTAACCTGCTAGGTTTCACAGACATCAATGATAGTTTGAATGATTCCTTGTGGTAATTTATTTGTTTGTTATATTCTTGGAAACAGAAATCTACAGTGGAGGTGACAACACACTTGTTAAAAAAAAAAAAAAAAAAAAGAAACACAAGCAATGTAGTGCTTGTTTCAGCTGTGTGTTGTATCACTTTGGAAGCAGTTTATATGTTTTTGTTGATGGTGTTTTGTGTTTCATTCTGCCAGTTTTTGTATTGTTGGTGTATCAGAGAATAGGCAACAGGTTACTACTGACAGTGTAAGACTGATGTACTGTACAGTACTTGCATGTAACCTTCTAATTTCTCAAAAAATAGCCTTTTTTTTTTTACTTTATTGATGACTGTTCATTAGATGAAAGTATTTTCATAGAAAGAATAAACAAATTCATAATGTTTTCACTTCAAACTGTCTATGATTCAACACCTTACACTTATTATTTCAGCCTACATGAACATTTTAAGGCAGGCTTTTTCCTGACTTTTACCGAGTAACTTAAATATTTTAGTTAGCTGAACTGATATTTTAGTAGACATTATTATTAATTACAACACACAAGTTTAATGCTATGACAAGAATTGCACAAAATTATAGTAACTTATGATCAAATTTACTTGGAACTTTTGAGGCAATCACTGTCCTTTCCAATTCTCCCATCTTCTGCCCAGTGTTGTGGGGATAGGCTCCAGATCTGCCATGACCCTGATGAGGATAAAGCAGTTACTTCAGATGAGTGAATTAATTAATTAATGAATAGTAGAATAGATAGACACTCAAGGTCTGCTCAATTTTTATCTTTTTGCAGATTCTCATTATAGTTTCTTTCCCAAACACACATCATTGATCTGCCCTCGATGTAGTTTGAATTGAGACTAAAAATATTTGATGACAGGCCCTAAGTGGAAAAGCATGAAACTGCCATGGTCACCCAAGCTTTGGTTCATTGTGCTCACTTGTGTACTCATTGTGCTTTTGTTCATTCTACTCAGATGGGTATAGTTTGAACAATAGGGTAACATAATGGTGGATGTGCAATGACAGGCTGTGGAGGGAGCAGGCCAAGGGATAGGGCCATAAACAGTGGGACACGGAGCACTAGCAGGATGACAGGCAAAGTTGAATGTGAGCAAGGAGGAAGTGTCCCACAATAGCAGGAAGCTCATTATCTACACAGGTGAAAGGTCAGCCTGGCTCCACATCAGCACAAAATGACCCTTCAGTGAGCGCTGTTGCCGATGAGGTTCCTAGTGGATCCATAAATCTAAACCACCTTTCCCAGAAAATGCAGGTACATTCACTACATCCCTGTGAGCTAGCTGCAGATATGAATAGCTTGAATATAAAATGATCAGAGCAGCGTGGATGGAAGAATAACAGTCAGTGCCAATAAGACTCAGGAACACAAAGGTGTGCTTTCACTGCAGAAGGTAGCTTATGTGAAGTGTATAATTGAAGGCGCTGTTGGACATATATTGCATTTAATATACCGTTGCGGTTTGTTTGTTGAAACATCCCAAGAAAAAACATTTCATGTGTGTGCAAGTAAATATTTGTAGATCTATATTGAACTCGGAAGCTAAATTAGGCAAGAGAGGGCAAACAGGGCCTTAACAAAACTGCCTGCATCCTTTGGCACAGTACCGTCCCACACACGAATAGGCCTATCACTGCAAAGATTTAGGAATGCATATACAAGTACATGCATGCATACACACACACACACAAACACACAAACACAGCAGCTTTAACAAATCAAACATTCTTTGACCCTGTTTAATTTATACATGCAGCCTGCATTACAGTCTAAACAGATGAACAGATTCGGGATCAGCGTGAAGGTGCTAGTCCTGAAGAAAAGGCGGAACACACTGGACTCAGGAGAAGGTTTAGAAAGTTTAGAAAGTTTTGACAGTACCAATACACAATACAAAATCAAAACAGTAGACCAGGCAAGGGTCAGAACATGAAAAGGCATCAGATGACAGAACCAGAGGATAATCCAAAGACTAAACAAGAAATGGAGTCTGGAGACATTCATGGATAACAGGGATGAACAAAGTTCAGAAAATATGCAATAGAGACTTGCCATTGACCCTGTATACATTGAACTGTAAATGAAAAATACTAGGCTACCAACTGTAAATAGGACCTTAGTATTTTCTTATGGTACTAAATGACTTCTTAAGCATAGCATAGTCAGCCAACTACCTTGGAGGAAATAATGGCTTAAGAGTAGTGCTCATATCCTGAGTAATCCATGGATTTTCTCTAAGTTTCTTAATGGCCAACTCTAGGTGTGTACAATATGTTGATAATGATATTACAGTATATTGATACACATTGGTGTTTTTGCAACATCTGTAAAATACCAACAATTAAATGGATCAAATAAAATCCTACTTTATTTTCAATTCAAGTCAACCCTGGAAAAAGTGTACTCCAGGTGACATGGGGATCAGCTTATCAGAAAATGTGCCAAAAATAGTTTTAAAAAAATCATACCATATACAAGAAATACATCTATAATATATACTAACAAATGCCAAAAAATACAAATTTTCTGGTTAAATTCCCCTTGGTGTTCTACTGTATACATTTAAGTTTCAGTGCAGTGTTCATGCTGATATATGAGAGGGGTTAGAGAGGTCATCCATGCTCTCTTACAGTAATAATGCCCCATGCTACTTTTGTCTGGAATAAGGCTTCAGCATCTGCTGTGGCTGATCCCCATAGCCCGAGCTGTTGCATCAGTTCCTAAATTTTTAAGTGCATGTGCATGATTGTTCATGAGGCTGCTACAGTAAATGAGACAGCCAGCTGTTCTCAGACCAGCTGTATTCTAAAGTTACCACTCTTCCAAGCAATGACTGTTAGAAGTGCCTACAATATCCTGTATCCGGGCAGAGGAGAGTACTGACTGGTGGCAGAGCCTCTTCTGGAGAGCCGTTGTTGTCTGTGGACAAATCACCATCACCAAGAGAGCAAATGTTAAAAAAAAAAAAACTGCAAGCCTATACTAGCCAGTGACTCACCTTTGGGAACGTACCACTCTGAGCAATGTACAGGCTGCCGACAGGACTCCAGCTCTCTCGCCTGGATTCAATGCAGGCAGAATATTTGATTTGACCTAAACAGTGCATGCTCTCCAAAGCATAGTGGGAAGTGGCTGAACTAAGAGTGCCACATTCCCCAAGTTCTTTCTCCCAGGCTTACAGATGATTAAAGACTCAATATGGCCAAGAAACTAATGACTCCACAGGGTGCAAGACGAACATGAGAGGCATAGCTTGGGATGAGAAAGGGACCTCTGGAGGATCTGTTTGCCGTCAAGAGGTGTGCTATAAAATATACAAATTTATTCATCAGAAAAGCTGCCTCGTCTCTGTGGCTGCAGGTGGCACATGGAGAGAGAAATACAGAGACACCAAGCAAGTGAGATCAGATGCCTTGATTGTGGCTGTTCTACCATCTCACTGAGTAAATAGAGTAGGCATCAGTACAAAGGTTTAATAAGCTTAAGATGAATTGATTAATGCCTTTCTGACCACAAAATGGTCATCAAGAACTGATGATATGAAGTTAGAATCAGTTTTTTTCCCAAACTGCTTCCTGTTTGAAGACATTTATCAATTTCCACAGTTATGGGGTTCTAAAAAAAACATAAATAGGGAAGAGAAATTACAAGGCACATAACATTAGTGTTTGGGTCTCAGGAGGCTAATACTGTGGAAAAGCTATCACACACTATCTGCCACGTCCTATTGTGCACCTGACTCTTTTTTGCCAGTCCTGCAGTTTCTCCAGCACATTCACTAGATACAGTAAATGGTCCTTGTCCTCTCCCCTTGCGAAAAGCCACTGGGTGACAGAGTGACAAATGGAGCCAGGTCGCCAAGCCGAGTGAGCAGAGATTATTGTCACTCACTGAAAGGAAGAATGGGATTAATGACCTGGACCTAGTGGCAAAGGCTAATCATTGGAGATTAAGAGAAGGAAACCCTGCAGGTATTCAAGAGAAGAAACAACGGGGTCCTTTTTCAGTCCTGCAAAGAAGAGATATTGCCCAAGACAGGATCAGTGGTGTGCAGCTACGTAATTAGGCAGACCTTAGAATGTGATGAGAAATCTAACCTTTAACCTATCCAGTACCTGATTTTAATTGGGAAATTAAGAGATGAAATATAGTTGACTTCAGAATTATTGGCACCCTTTAAGAGAATGGGCAAAAAGTATTATATAAAATAAAGATTACACACAATAATGTAATTTTTTTTTTACTCAAACCACTGAAAAAAATTGTATTTATACAACTTGTTATATGCAAAAATGTATGTGTAATATTATCAATTATGAATTTTCATACATGGAAAATTATTTATTATCAAATTGAAGAAAAGAATAAAAGAAAAATAGAAAAGAGCCTATTGGATGCCACATCCCATGTTGAAAGGAGCACAAGGAACACAAAATGCAGTGCATAAACCTCACCAAACATCACTGGAACTAAAAATGGAGTTGTGTGCTATAATCAAATAAGACCAGAATTAAACTGTTTGACTGTAATGCCTTGCTGTCTGGATATTACAGTAGGTAATTCCAGAATGCAGCATCCAGAGTCTTTTACTAGAACTAGAAGATATGACTACATCACCTCTGTCTTATCCACACTGCATTGGCTCCCAGTAAAATTTCACATTGATTATAAAATACTACTATTGAGCTGTAAAATACTGAATGGTCTTGTGCCACAGTATCTGAGCGAGATATTGGTCTTTTAATAACTGCCATGCCTACTTCGATTAAAAGGTGCAGGCTTTTTGTTGGTACCTTGAATAATGAAGGCTACAGCAGGGGACAAAGTTTTCTCTTACAAAGCCCCACAGTTCTGGAACAGCCTTGCAGTTAGTGTTTGGGACTCAGAAAAAGCCTATTCTGAAAACATATTTGTTTAGTCAAGATTTTTGTGAATAAGCTTTTCTCTTAGGTAAAGGCGCAGATCTGGAGGGTTCATGGGCATAGAGCATTTTGGTAAACTGGGATTTTTGGATGCTGTCGTCCCCCCACTCTCACGCGTTCACTCAGGTTTGTTGATGGTGGAGTGGTTGACCACTTTATGTCTCATGGCTCTCCCTTTTAGTTATGCTGTCATAGCTATTCTGGCCTGAGTCCCTGCTTGCACTGTATATACCAGTGATCCTGACTCCTTCTGCTTTCCAGACCTGCCTGATCCATCCTGATGCCCTACTTCTGCTTGGAGTTTTTGTCACTTGAAAATCATTCGCTGCTGCCCCACATAGATAACCTAAAGATCGCCGTGAGATTACTGTGGATGGTACCACATAGAAACCATAAAGATGACTGTAGATGTTCTTGTTTGGATAGTCTTAGGACTGCAATTAATAAAAACAGTTTGCACTCCAGTTTCCATCAATGAACAGTTAATAACTCCAGTTTGATACAATAGACTTAAAGTTAAAACTTTAATGTATTCAGAAATGACACTGCTTCTCGAACTCAAGTCCCTGTTAACACTATTAGCACTTTTTGACTATATAGTGTACAGTTAAAGAAGAGAAATTATTTGTAATCACACTATCTGGAAGAGGATTCATCTGGAAGAGGATTCATCCAGAAGAGGATTGGTTCCCATTTGAGTTTGGTTCTTCTCAAAGTTTCTTCCTCATGTCATCTCAAGGAGTTTTTCCTTGCCATTGTCACCTCTGGCTTGCTCACTATGAATAAATTTTAAAAAAGTCAAATTTATAATTAATATCTGGATTTCTATAAAGCTACTTTGTGACAGTGTCCATTGTTAAAAGCACTATGTAAGTAAAATCTAATTGAAGTGAATTGACGGAAAGCACCTGATACCCACTGGTGGTCCAGAGGCTCTTGTAAAGATTGACAGCATCATGAATTCAGTACCAGGTTAAGGCTCCTTGCAGAGGCAACCATGTAAATGGATCTTTCCACACTAAAACGATCACAACCATATATCCAAAGCAACACAAAAATGGCAGTGTGAAAAGAATGTGTTTTGCAATGGCCATGGAAGTCCACATGTCAAAGATCCCTCTAGAGGTGTCTCCAACCTACAGGAAGTGACTCTGTGCTATTGTTCTTTCCAGGAGAGGCTTCACCAAGTATTACCTGTGGGTGCCAAGCATTTTGCAGAAAAAATGCATCAAGTGCATTTTTGTATTTGAAAACCATTGTGCTGAAATACAAGTATAATGACTATAGAGCATCCCTATATATTTGAGCTCTAAATATCACTAATTGCATGTGGATTTCATTTTATATTTTTGTCCATTTTTCTGAAGCATGCCTATAATTCAGGATTGTGTATAATTTCCTTACAGCCCCTATAATCCACAGCAGTGAAGATATTGTACTGTTGGATTGTTCTCTCCCTCCTCAGGTGTCAGACAGTAGCCTTTAAGCAATATCTTTTGTGTGCAAAATTGGAGGACATCGGCAATATTGCTTCAGGCCACAACAGAGCTGCACTGTAAAGTGGGATTAAAGCATACCATCTCTCATCCTGTGCTTGTGGATATCCCCTTGTGAAAAACCCACTTACCTGCTATTTGTCTTCACTAAATCATACTGACTAGCAATGACAAGCACTGTACTGATGTCCAAATTAGCCTCACTATCATCAGTTTGTGGAACTACTGACTTTCTTATGTACCAGATAATAAGAAAATAAGTGTCTGTGTTGATGATGTGCAAACCCAGTTCTATAAGTAGGATGGCTTCTCAAAATAGGAAAAAACAATATGCATAATGTGCTACAACAGCAGAAGGCCCCATTGGCTTTCACTCCTATCAGCCAAGAACAGGAATCTGAGGCTACAATGGGCACAGGATCACTGAAACTGGATGGTTGGCAATTGGAAAAACTTCACTTTGTCTTTTTGCAGGAGTGAAACCCAATGTGTTCTTTTTCTGTTGCAGCTCATCTGCCTGGGTTTCATGTTGTGTATTCTGAGATTCTTTTTTGCTCACCATGGTTGTAGAATGGTTATTTGAATTACCATAGCATTCCAGTCAGTTCAAACCAGTCTGGCCATTCTCCCCTGACCTCTCACATCAACAGGGCGTTTCTGCCCACAGAATTGTGGCTCACTGGATGTTTTGTGAAAATCCCAGCCTGTCAAACCAGCCTGTCTGGCACCAACAATGACACAGCATTCAAAGTCACTGAGATAACATTTTCCCCATTCTGATGTTTGATATGAATAAGAACTGAATTTCTTGACCTGAATCTCCATGGTTGTGTGCATAGCGCTGCCCCCACATAACTGCCTGATTGGATAATTGTATGAATGAGCAGAGATACAGGTGGTCTATTAAAGTGTTCAGTGAGTGTACATTGCTATACAACACAAGGGTGGTTTTCATCTTGTTTCTTAGAGTTTCACAGAATGGTAGCTATCTTTATGTAAAATAAGAGCTCAACTGAGTCCTCAAAATGAGACCTGTTGGAGGTTCACATTCCATCCAACTTCATCACACATACCACTTTTTTTTGTTTGTTTTATACAATATATGAGTCTGTATCATTGAGTGGTGTTATAGCATATCCACTCTTGGTGGGCTAACTACAGCTTTGATGCACTGGTGAAATTGTTCACAGTCATCAGTACCTCCAAGGTTTGAAATTATAACATTAGAAATGCCAACAAAATTCATTTGTAGCACAAGTTGCACTTACCTTGGGAGAATAAGTAGGTTGTGCTCATGTCATTTCTACCAATATGGTCTTCACATCATTATTTGGTGACAGCATCAGAGAACCTGGTACATGTTGAACACTTGTAAATGTATAATGTATTCTGTGGGAATATTTACAAGGGGCTTACAAATGCATTGATTTTCTCACCAAATGGGCATAAAGATGTGGATGTAAACAATGGTGTGTTGTATTTAACTAGATGATGAAAAGTGGAGATCGCAGGGGGGATCAGAGACAGAAATGCAGATTGACCAACAAACTTATCTTTCTCAGTCATTAACATGCCATTTTCTGTTAAGATAAATGAAAAAAGATGGTTAGTATATAACAAGTGTGGCCAAACTGGCACACAACTCTTTACATTTTACTCTGGAGCACTCAATCAACAGTAACTGATTTACCATTCTATTTACCATACCATCACTGTAATTGTTTGTGACAGTATGTAGTTGAGTATGCATGACTAAGATGGAAAAGGGAAGGGAAATAAGGAAACACAAGCTCTGCTTTTAGTGCAGACATGTCATTCCTGGCAATAGTATTTTCTCTCAGCTGTGGCTGCAGCTCCAACTTTGTATCTTAAGGTAGTGTCTAGATGTCCCTCACCACCTCTCATGTTTTCAATCAACCGGTCCCATAAATTATTGCCAGTGGTGGTGGTCCCTGTTTGTCTCCATGTATTGGCTCACACTTCCACACTTCACTTCACTGACATATTTGAGGGGCCAAGACCTAAGCAAGTTCCACAAAGTCATTGTTAATGAAAATAATTACCCTATCTGCACAGTATGTGATTACAAAATCAAAGCTCATTACTTCAGAGATTGAAAGCACTCCATTGTTAGGTATTTGAAACAGTTGTCTCACGATGTGTTTCATTTGGCCTCATGGCTCAGCTGCTGCCCAGCTGTGACCCTGTGTACTAAAATGAGAGGATTGACTGCTTCTCAGCATACTAAACCCAAACAAATCTGTCCTCCTATCACTACCTCAAACTTCACTTCTTTTTTTAATAAATCTGTCATGTTTAGCTGGCAATTCAAGTAATCTTAGCATAGCTTTGTGTCGTACTTTGTGATGTACTTTCTCTTGTGCTGTATTAACTCCCAGCATGGGTTACACAGCATCGTTCATTCCTCCTCTGGCTACATATCCCTGTTCGTCCGGATCAGCACCCAAGCAGCCTTCGCTTTCAATTAGTCCTCATCTTTCCCAGACAGGCACCAGGAGCAGTCCATGCCTGGCAAAGAAGCAGCAATCAGGATCAGGTGATGAGCTTCAGTACCCCAGCTGGAACTGCAACATGGTAAACATAAGACAGCTCCATGGATACCATAGCTGATCTGGTAGATGATGAAAAATAGCAACAGTGAGGGATGTAATGGCCTGGACAACTGAATCACTTTTCTTATGTGACAGATAACATGACTGCAGAAATTCAGCATTGCTTAAGAATTCAACCTAAATTCAGGTTTGCACTTTCTGAACATTAATACAAATTTGGCACAGATTAACAAAGATGCAGCCCACTGAGAAGATTGTCTGGAGCTATATTTTAGGAGAGCATGAAAAGAAGCTTGAGGAGGCCCAGCGAGCAAGATGGGGAGAAAAGAAGCGGCCCGCAGGTTGTTTACAACTAGCTCTGGAGTCAGGGGGGGATTCATTGTGCTGCAACCCTGCTTACATGTACCTCTCTGTGGGCAAGCGTCTGAGGTAGGAACTAGTAAACATGACCACCACAAGAGGGGCACATTCCCGGCAGACTCCCAGCACACGCTCCAGCAGCCATGTGATGAAGGAAATGGACACCCAATTTGTTACTGATTGTCTCTAGAGAATGTTTTCTCATTGACATAGTAGGACAAAGTGCTAATGCTCATAGAATTGAAGACAAGTATGCCTGCTTGAGCATAATATTGTCTATAAAATGTTTTAGACAGTGCAAGAGAGAAGGAGTGAGCAAGAGAGAGTATTTATTTGATCAAGCATAGTACAAATGTAGCCAGGGCATGAGCGTAATACAATATACAGAGTGCTTGATTCAGCCTTCAAACTTTAACAGTCAGTTCTTCCCTTCCCAGTTCTACACAGTATTTGACTAAACACTGCCAAGTGGTCTGGACAAAACCAGACAGCACAAAAAAGCAGAAACCTTTGCATGCAGTCAGCTGCAATTAGTTTTCATCCCACTTGACTCCAGAAACAGAGCCTGAGATGCTCCTCCACAATGAGCTCCTTGTGGTTGGCTGTACTACAGAGACCCATTGTATGAGTGCTTTGGCCAAAGCTTCACTTTCTGTCACCTGCAAAAACCATATTGAGGCAACATGTGGTCAAAAAAGTTAGCAACAGTGGAGATTCCACTACACACCATCCAATCCTGGGCAGAGACCTTATGACATGAGGAATATTCTCTAGACAATTCACATTCTGTGCTGAATTGTGCTAAGCACTCAATACTTATAGTTTTTCTACACCCACAGTAAGACACTTGTGTAAGTTAACTCCTTAAACTCTTACCATGCATTTGTGGGTCCTTACTTATATTCCTCACTACACACCTTTCCCATTCTTTTTACTGTATTACTGAGCAATTCCTAATAGTTACTGAATAATATGCTTTAAGATGAATAACGAGTAATATGCTGTCAAATAAAAGTTAAATAAAAACTAAGTGCTCCTGTATGGACATAATAGAATGATGAGATGATCGAGAACTTTCCAGAGCAAAATAATAAACAGAGAACAGAGGACCTGGTATAATACTCTGCTGAGTGTGAATCTCAAAGCAGATTAAGTCAAACTATTGTGAGTAGAGAAGGATAAAGACCACAAATGGTTCCAGAGGATGTCAGCCTTGGCCAAAATCTCACTATTCTCTACAGTCCTCTTCTATATACTTGCTGTTGGATCCATCTGCTGTCAATATCATCTCTTTTTCCTTTTGTTCTTTTGCCACTGAAAAGAGCTCATATAACATTCAGGTTTAATTGGCAGCCTCAACCAGCACAAAATGGAAAAAAATGGTAACCATTTTGTTTTTTGTATTAATATTGAAGATAAGAACATCTTTAGACTTTAGACAATACTCTTGAGAACAAGAGTGTAGCTTTTCAGGCTGACAGGTAATAGGTAGGTAACATTAGTCTCCTTGTTTAGTGTCATTATACATTTAAGGAATTAGCAAACTGAAACATGGATTGTTGTGAATCCATATTGAGCTGAAGAGGAGAGAACATATATAAAAGCAATGAAAAGAAGAAGAAACACGAGGGGGGATCTTGGACAAAGAACATATTTTAAAACCGAAACAAGGAGATTCTACAAAGGACACTGCAGAAAATGAGGTAGAGGCCATCAGCTGCCACACAGCATTCACATTAGTGCAAGGATTAGATGAGTAGCCTTTCAGGTGAGTGCAGGTTGTCAACAGAGACAAACTGCAGCTCCTGGGAATGCCCTAGATCTGACAAATCTTCCTCCACCATCATTCACCAACTCTGGGCTCAGCGAGTTGCCCTATTCAGGGTCACACCAAGCAGCAGCCACAAGCTGTTCATCTCCAGGTGTTCAGTAATGATGCTACACATACAGCTCTGTGCTGGAGCACAGTACCTTACCATGCTAATTACGAGCGAGAGGACAGGCGGCGTGAAATTCACTAATCCGCCACTAAATGTCAAACAGTAAACTGCTGACTCTCTAGGCACTCCTCAGATGTTGCAAAGCACTGCAGAAGCTTCAAGGGCTTGTATTTGTGGTAGCTAATGCAAATGTAAACTTGAGGAAAACTCGTGGAACAACACTTTTGAAGTGCAAGGCAAAAGGGACTGTCCTGGAGTGGTGATAAGAAAATAAGTAAATATGAGTGAAGCAGTTGAGGAAATCACTGAGGAAAACTCCGCCTAGTATTAGCATACAGAGCTCATTAGTATCCCTCTGCAAAGACCCATGAGAAAAAAACAAGCGGATAAGAAAAAGACAATGACTTCTGTGTATTACATATGACAATACTGTATCTTTTGTATTAAATGTGGTAAACAATGGTATTAATTTTTTTCCCATCTCTCACCCACTTATACTCAATCCCTTACTCTAATTTTCCTCCTCGGAAGTCATGGGGTGGGACAATGCTGGCAAAAAGCTTAGAGTACTTTGCAGCTACACTTGGGTAACTGTCTCCTTCATTTTCCATTAAACAGCTAAGACATATTGTCAATTATGCCACCTCACAAAGGCAAAAGCTCATACAAGGCCCAGATAATGATACGCTTTATTGGTTGTGCAATGAGAGAGGAGGGGGAAGCTAGACGATTTTTCATAAGGAAAAGGCGAGGCAATGAGATGCTCCATTGCTACTAGTATTATATAAAGACCAGGGAGCGTGGTGCCATAATGGGAGACATTCAGGGATATTCTTATTAAGCTGTCAGCTTTAGTCTCTGCTATGGCCCTCTTCCACTCCACCTCCCCATGCATCACCATTGCAGGCTAAATCAACTAGAGATTTGTAATGCTAACACAAAACATGCAAACTGCTGTGTTATTACTGCTGTGCCCATGCTGTAGTAAATTACATCACAAAAAACACCTAGTGAGTATTCTGTACTACACAGAAAAAAAAACTAAATATTTGAGCAGACATAATAAAAAAATCTCCCCATAAAAACAACAGACATGACTTAAAAAGCAAAATTAGAATTGCTTTCACATGGAGAAAAGCTTACTCCTGTTCATTTAGATAGGCGAATATGATCTCTTGTCATTCGAACCTTTAGCCTAATTGACCTCTCATACTGCATTTCAATATTATGGTTAATTATACAAGTTAAAGCAAAGGTTTTTATATACTTTTTAATTTACTAGACAATTCTGAATTGCCACATCTGGACAGGAGAAGGGTTTTCATGTTTATTTTAAAGAGGAGGGAAGCTGTCCATCTGCCGAGAACTAAGCGCAAAACCACAAAGACCCTTTTCATGTGGCTTCATTGTCCGCATCTGAAACATTTCCATCCTGTCCTTTTTCCTCATATTGCATACACAGCCCTCGCTTCCAGATCAAAGCCCCCTCCCGCCCTTCCAAATGTCTGGGAAATGACCAACAGCTACTGAGTCCATTCTTGAAAAAAAAACATCGGAGTTAACTCCTCTGCTTCATACCATTAGCATGTGCCATCCACATGGCTGGCAGTGAAAAAACACACACTGTAGTCGACCTTCACTATTGTTTGAAGCATGTTCAAAGGGAGCGAGGGCTGATTTGACGTGGAAGCATCTATTAACCAAGTGAGTCCGCCCAGTTCCCCTGGGAGAAAGGAAGAGAGAAAAACAGTCCTTCTGAGGACTGGTAAAAGCCAAACGCACAAAGGCAGAAGAGAGATGCAGAGAAGATAAACATACAGCAGTGTACCACTTTTGTAGGATTTGTCTGAATAGGCTCTTGTGATTAATTGTGTGCGTAAGTATGGGTGTGCATATATATATATATATATATATATATATATATATATATATATATATATATATATATGTGTGTGTGTCTGAATCATTATGTTCAAAACTAACATTGCATTCATTTTGCTTCCCTTTTCTCCAAAACCTGCTATAACATAAATTAGACTGATGGTTTGCAGGAGCCCCCACCAGAAAGGAGCAATGTCTCATGTCAGTCAAAAATTGTGTGCAAAATATAACCCAAACCTGAAAGAAGGTGAAACAACACCAACAAGCATTAGCTTTCTGACTATAGATGTTAACATTTCAATGTTTTGCGATAATGCTAATGCACTCTAGAATGTGGGTGTTTAAAATGAGAAACCATGATTCAAATCAATAGGGCTCCATCTGAATCAATAGGTCCTCACAAGAACTATGGAGATGAAGATCTTGGTAGAGAACAGTTAGTGCTTTGTGTGGGGCTGGAGGTGTAAGGAGTCAAGCTCTGAACACAACCTTGCAGAGGTTCAGTTTATGGGGGCTGATGTCACATGTGTTAGCATCAGTTGCTCTGCTTGGTTTATCATAAGATCCTCTCAGGTTAGGTGCCCTGCAGTGATACTACAACCACTGTGACTCAAAGAGACGGATTAACATGAAGAAAAGTCTTATAGATGTTTTGATTAACTATACTATTATATATGATTATTTGTCATTTTACTACTTTTCAATTTCCTAATTGTGAAGCACTTGTGTCAACTCTATTGATTTTAAATGTGCTATATAAATAAAATTAAGATGAGTTGAGAGCTGAGCTGAGATCATGACAGCAGCACAGAAATTCAGTACACAAGGTTAACAGCATGGTTCAGATTACAATTTCAGAATTGTTTTTAAATACAGTACTGTCCAAAAGTCTTAGGCACCCTATTTTTTTAGTACAAACTTTGTTATCGATTTTTATTTTATGACTTCTATATTATTGATTCAGTACAAAAACATTTTAGATTTCCAAGCATTAGTTTTCCTGCACAAAATTAAATGTTACAGAAAAATGTTTGTATGTCAGTAAAGAAAGCAGCATATTACATAAGAGATACTTTTCAGTCAAAAAAATGAAGGCTGCTGGGTTTTGCTGCAAAAATAAGAAGCAAGTGCGACAGTCAAAGTCTCCAGAAGAACTGTGGCTGCTTCTGCAAGATGCTCAGTAACACTTACAGCTTATTTCCCTATAAAACTGCACACACTGTACCTGAGACTACTATTTTTTAAAGTGAAGGATCGTCACACCAAATATTGACCTTGTTTCATTTATTACTGTTTACTGCTATTTATAGTATTTTTTTAAATGTAGAAACATTTAATTTCATTATTTTTGAAGGCACCTTTGATCTACAGCATTTCTTTGCATGTGCCTAAGACTTTTGCACAGTGCTGTACCTACATGAAGACATTATTCTGAGTCCATCTTTCAAGTGTTTTATTTTGAGAAAAAAAATCTTATTAATGTACACCTTTTTTCTCTGTTTTCCCCATCACTTTATTATTATTATTATTATTATTATTATTATTATTATTATTTAATAAAAGCCTTTCTAGCCACACCAATCAGTCAGTTTTGCCCTTCTGTAAAGACAAGGCCAGTTTCTCTTTGCTACAGTCTCAGGCTGGCTCTGCTCAACCTCACACCCATTTTCACACTGATATTCTCGCTTTGTCTCTAACATAATGATTTACAAGTTTCCCACCAGCTTGATTTCCCACTTCACACACA
Organism: Pangasianodon hypophthalmus; assembly: GCF_027358585.1. NCBI lineage: Eukaryota > Metazoa > Chordata > Actinopteri > Siluriformes > Pangasiidae > Pangasianodon > Pangasianodon hypophthalmus. The sequence goes on along the minus strand of NC_069715.1, from coordinate 15,780,393 downwards.
CACACACACTTCTCTCACTCATTGATTTTTCAGTTTTGATAGCTGAAGTATAGGCTACGAAAGTCTGTCATGGCATCATCGTAGCAGAGGATCATAAATTGGAGAGGTTATTTAGATCCTAGCATTTCCCTCCAGCAGGCCCCTGCCACAATATTTAGCTGGGAAGGAAAAACATCTGTCTTATCAAAACCCCTATGAAAAAACAAAGGATCAGTTATGTTCCACAGGGGCTTTGTTCATACTAACAGTAGGTGAGGAGCGTCAATTTTCTCAGCAGTTTCACACACAATTATTCATCTTGAAGCTGTGAGATGTGCTCAAGCATAGACAAAGAAATGTAATCTGGTGGCTAATATGACAGTATTGATCTCATTATACATGAAGGTATCTTGTGAAAGAATGTAATATGACAACCCTTAACAAGCCTTATGGATAAGAGTTCAGTGTAAATCAGTATCAATAAATTAAATAATGTGCAAATTAAATAATGTGTAGTGAATTATATACTTATACGTATATGTTTTTGTAATAACAAAGTAAGGATGTAAGAATTGTAACGTAAGAAGATTTATAACAATGTAAGAAGATTTATAATGAACTTATAACTACTAAATTACTATTAAGTTGAAATCTGCTCGTCCAGGCTTTTAAATATTTTCAAATAATATTTAAATACTGAAAATGTGCTGTACTGAATTTTCATGTAATTTCATGTAAACAGCTTTGAAGAAAAGAAACTTTTCTTTTCTTCACATGGAATATCTGGACCACATGGCAAATAGATATTCACAAATATTTTAAATTAAAACTGTTTTTAGTAGTCAAATCTAAAATAAAATATTACATATATTATTTACAAATATTATTTATATATTAAAATATATTAAAATTAAAATACTAAATATAAAAAATACAATAAAAAAACTGACATAAAATGTGTTTTTCATGTCTTGCATCTGTAGAAATTAATGGCTGCTAGTACTCTTGAGATAACATTCTAGATCTTACATTATAGATTAATTTGAAACTGAAGCAGTCAGAACTGAATTTTTCTGTCAGTAACAAAACAAGTTTGTGATTTCCACATTGACTTACAATGGATATAAAAAGTCTAACCATCACTTTTAAAATGGCAGGTTTTTGTGAAGTAAAAGAGTGAGACTAAGATAAATCATGTCAGATCCTTTTCCACCTTTAATGTGAAATTGCATAGTATATTAATAAAGTGAAAAACAATCAGAAACTTTTTTAGGTAAAAAAAGAAAAATAAAACACTTACCTGTACAATAACCTAGCTGCATAAGCATATATAAACTAATACTTTGTTGAAGCACCTATTATTACACCATTCAGACTTTTGGGTAAGAGTCTATCAGCGTGGCACATCTTGACTTAGCAATATTTTCCCACTCTTTCTTGGAAAAACATTCTAGATCCACCACTTTTTAGTTGGATTCAGGTCTGGGCTCTGGCTAAGTCATTTTAAAAACTTTGATCTTTTGGCAAAGCCATTCCTTGTGAAATTCCTTTTCATCTTCAGCTTACTAGCAGATGCCGGAAGGTTTTGCACCAGGTTTTACATTGACTGGTATTTGTAGCTATTCATGATTCCCTCCACCTCGATAAAACCCCCAGTTCTGGCTGAAGAAAAGCAGCCCTAAAGCATGATGCTGCCACCACCATGCTGCAATGTGGGTATGGTGTTCTTTTGGCGATGTGCTTTTTTTGCACCTGATGTACCTTTCGGAATTATGGAATTATATACCTTTTGACATTGGTCTCATCAGACTAAAACACATTTTGCCACATGGTTTGGGGTGATTTAGTTGATCTTGGATGTTATTTGTGAGAAAAGGCTTCTGTCTATCCACCCTACGCCATAGCCCAGACATGTGAAAAATATGAGAGGTTGTTGTTATATGCAGAGAGCAATCAGTACTTGTCAGATATTCCTGCAGCTCCTTTAATGTTGCCATAGGTCTATTGGCAGCCTCCCTGATAATTTTTGTCCTGTCATTTTGTAAATTTTGGAGGGCCCTCCTGTTCTTGCTAATATCATTGTGGTACCCCATTTTCTCCACTTGCTGATGATGGCCTTTATGGTGTTCCATGGTATATCTAATGTTTTGGAAATTCTTTTACACCACTCTCCTGATTGATACCTTTCAACAAGTGAGATACCTCACATGCTTTGCAAGCTCTTTGAGGACCATGGCTTCAGGAGTCGGATGAAACTGAAGGAAAAAGCTGGTTTTTATTTAGGAATAATTTAATTGATGACAGCTGTATGATAATTACTTTGGAACATGAGATTGAATGTGATTGGTTCATTTTGAACATAGCCACATCCCCAATTATAAACTGTGCACATTTATGCAACCAGTTTATTGTTTATTTTTTGTTTTTCCCTAAAATGTTTCCGATTATTTTTTGCTTAATTTTATATATTGAATTTCACATTGATGGTGGAATGTTCTGACATGATTTATCTTGGTTTCATTTTTTTACATCACAAATCTCTGCCATTACATGGCCAAAAGTTTGTGGACACCTGACTGTCACACCCATATGTTCTTTTTGAACAACCCATTACAGTTTTAGTCCCCCCTTTGATGTTATAATAACCTCTACTCTTCTGGGAAGGCTTTCCACTAGATTTTGGAAAGTGGCTGTAGGGATTTGCTCATTCAGCTAGAAGAGCATTAGTGAGGTTAGGCACTGAAATTGGGTGAGGAGGCCTGGCATGTAATCTGCATTCCAATTCATCCCAAAGGTGTTCCTTGGGGTTAAGGTCACGGCTTTTGGAGACCACTTGAGTTCTTCCATTGCAACCTTGACAAACCATGTCTGCATGGTGCTTGCTTTGTGCAAAGATGCATTGCAAGGCTGGAACTGGTTTGGGCCCCTTAGTTCCAAGGAAATTGTAATGCTACAGCATATAAAGACATCTTGTACAGTTGTGTGCTTCCAACTTTGTGGGGACATTTTGGGGAAGGCTCACATATGGGTGTGAAACTATTGGTCATATAGTGCACTTGTTTAGAAAGTTCCCTTTTCAATTCAGGTTCTCCATAAACCAGTGTGTATCGTACATAGCATTCAAATATTATGTTACATTTGTCACTGATAGAGCCATTCAGAGAGAGTCATTACAAATACCTCTGCCTGAGCTCAGGGTCTGTCTGCGTGGAGTTTTGCATTTTCTCCCTGTGTCCACATGGACTACCTCCAGATTCTATGAATATCTGGTTATGTCTTATGGTCTTGTCAATGTCAAGATTCAGAAGTGAAACAACAAGCCTTTGAAACTCTCAAAAGGAGGTTCACAACTGCCCCAAGCCTGTATCACCCTGACCCTAAGCTGCAGTGGGTACCTCAGAAAGTGGAGTTGGGGCAATTCTATCACAACAACAAGGTAACCCCCTGCTAAACTGCCTACTATTCTAGGAAATTGACACCAGCCAAAAAAAGTTACAATGTGGGGAATCAAGAACTCCTAGCCATCAAGTATGCTTTAGAGGAATGGATCACACATTGCATTGGACTTCATCACCGACCTTCCCAATACTCACTATGATAGACTGGTTTTCCAAAGCTTGCCACCTCATTCCCTAACCCATGGCAATGGAAACAGCCGAGAGAGGTTTAGAGAGTTTTTTTAGATTATTATATAATTTATTATAATTGTTTATGCTATTATAATATATTGTATTATTATTAATAGTAGTAGTAGTAGCAGTAGTAGTAGTATTTCTTCCCAAAGATATATTATCTGATCATGGAGTTCATCTCCTGAGTCTTGCAATCTTTTTGCAAGAGGCAAAACAGTCTATTATTATTAGTCTATCCTCAGGCTACCACCCCCAATTGAATGGACAGATGAAGAGGCTTAACCAGGAGATTGGACAATTCCACTGTGTATACTGTTATAATAACTATTAGGACTGGAGCAGGTCCCTGCAGTGGATGACTGGATGAAGCGTAGTGAACAAACCTGGGAAATGGCCCGTTGTGAGGGTTGGTGACCCTGGACCTCAGTTGTGGTGGTGATGACCCAACAACATAACCACCGCTCAACAGGCTAGGCTGGAATCAATTGCAGTGATACTCCTGGAGATAGAGATGGGGGAATAAAAGAGAAAAAAATCTTTACTCCAGAAGGATTTACCAAAAGGTGAATCTGATGAAACAGATGAATGTTAATGAGAAACATGAGGACTCAGCAATGAACAAAGAAAAGGGAGAGTATAGATAGTCTAGCAAATCAGGGGCAAGTGGAAACAATAACAAAGTTTAACAGGCAAATGAAAAAAGGAAAACACAAAGGCAGAATGTCTCCACCTAATGACTAGAGTCTATATAGTCCAAACCCTTAACAGGACCCCTCCCTCCTAGGACTGGCTCCTGACATTCCTCTGGGGGCGACATTAAGTCAGGGTCGGGAATGTTCCAAGTGGGAACCCAGGAGCATTCTTCTGGGCCATAACCATCTCGGTCCACCAAGTGCTGAATGTACCCACGGACTACATTAGAGTCCAGCAGGCAGCAGACGGTGAAGGCAGGCTGGCTATCGATGAGACTCGAGCAAGGAGGAGGATGGTTAGCAGGGGAAAAGGGCCTGGTAAGCACAGGTTTGAGATGGGAAACATGGAAGGTGAGATTGATCTGTATGGACTGGGGAAGGAGGAGGTGGCATGCCATTGGATTGAACCTTCACAGCACCTTGAAAGGGCTGATGAACGGGGGGCAGTTTTACCCATAGGGGAAGGTCGCGGGTGGAGAGCCAAATGCTCTGTCCAGGTGATGGACCCCAACCTCAGGTTCCTGCACCAGGAACAGCAGGGGCTGAACTGGCACTCAAAAGGGGATATCCCAGTAGAGGAGCAGTGTAGAGTGTTGTGTGCATACTCTGCCCACAGGAGGCAGTTGCTCCAGGAGCTTGGGTTAGTGGATGCCAGGCAGCTCAGAGTCATCTCCAGGTCCTGGTTCAGCCTATCTGTCTGACCATTGGACTCAGGATGGAAACCAGATGAGAGTCTGGCCAACGCCCACATCAGCCAACAGAACACCCGCCAGAACTGGTAGGTAAACTGAAGCCCCCAATCAGACACCAGGTCCTGTGGAAGACCATAGACTCAGAACACATGCGTACACATTAGTTCAGCAGTGACTTGAGCAGAGGGGAGTTTCGGGAAACGGATCAAATGGCAAGCTTTGGAGAATTTATCAATAACCATTAGAATGACAGAATTACCCTGAGAGGTGGGTAGTCCTGTTATTAAGTCTAGTGATATGTGAGACCACGGTCACTTGAGGATGGGAAGTGGATGGAGCAATCCCTGGAATCTGTTGTACACGTGGAGTTTGTTGTCAGATGACTGCTGAGACAGCACCCTTCCAACACCCACTTCTGAAGCTTCCACCTCCACGGACATGGACTGGAACTGAAGTGCAATGCCTCTTGAGGTCTTCAGAGGTCCAGATGAACTGGGAGGAAGATTTCTTTGTCAGGGCCATGAGAGGAGCCACTACAGAGCTTTAACTGCTGGTAAAAGTTCACAAATCCCAGAAAGTGCTGAAATTCTTTCACAGAAGAGGGTGTAGATCAGTCTCTGACTGCCTTAGTCTTCTTGGGGTCCATCTGGAGACTGCCCTTAGAGACAATCAATGCCAAGAAGAAGACCTCTGTGGCATGGAACTTGCACTTCTCTGGCTTTACCTACAAGTGGTTTCTCAGGAGGCATTGCAAGACTTGCTGGACATGACTGACATGTTTGTAGAGTGACTTGGAAAATATAAGGATGTCAACTAATTAAACAAATTTGTATACACAGTGGCTCCTTGCAGTAGCTCAAAAGCTGTAGACATGAGTGGAAGAGGGTAGCGGTACTTGTCACCTTGTTGAGGCCCCAGTAATCAATGCAAGAGCAAAGACCTCCATCATTTTTCCCCACAAAACCATTAAGGGTGGTTCAAGGTTGACCAGGGGATTCTTGGAGAGGGACAAGTCCAGGAAGTTTCCAGCAGCAACAGAGTCCACCAGAGACCACCAGACCTGTTGCCCACCCCAAGAAAGGGAGGTGGAAAGGAGGACCACAAATGCAGAAGACCTGGGGGTGAAGGCGGCTCCTGTCACAGCCCTCGCCACTCTGGACAGGAATGGGCTTTTCCTGATAACTCTGGGAAGTGGATCTGAAGTGACCTGGTTTCCCACAATAGAGTCAACATTCACCTGTGCAGATTCCGCTCGGTCTGCGAGAGTCATGGCCCTCCCAACTTCATGGGTTCCTCTAATTTGGAGGTTTCTAGAGGCAAAGTCCAAGACCTGATCTTAAGAAGATGAGCTGAAGAATGGCATTCCATTTGTCTCTCATGCAGTTGGTTGTCCAGTCAAATTGAGAGGTCAAGCAATGCTTCAAGTCTCTCTCTGCATCCCTCGAGGCCAGTTGATAGGGTCTGAGAGACTTTGCTAGAATGCCACAATGAGTGCTTCCTGGTTCCACTGGCTCTCAGTGACCAGTGTATGGGAATATAGGCATGACTCAGCTGTGGGATTTAGTAGAGCTTGGGATTTAGTTGGAGCTAGGGAGTCTTGGGGGATTGGGGGTTAGAGGGTGCTGTGGCCATGTTGGTCAATGTTGCAAGGGTGGTAGCTGGTCTTGTCACTGTACAGCTGCTCCTTGCTCTTCCCATTGTGGCCCCTTGATTGGCTAATGCAACATGAAGCTGGTCGAAGATGGAGTTCTGTTCTGCTGGGTCCATCTTGATGGCTGAGTCCTGCTGTAAGTGTTGGTGACCCTGGACAGGAATCTAACCCTGGTCATGGTGGTAATGACCCAACAACTTAACCACTGCTCAAGAGACTAGAAATGGACTCAATTGCAGATAAACTCCTGGAGACAGAAATGGGGGAATAAAACAGAAAAACAAATCTTTACTTCAGAAAGACTCACCAAAAGGGCAAACAGATAAAAAAATACAACACCCATGAAACAGATGTATGTTAAGTCCAAAGAAACAAATTCTGATCTCCAGACCTGCCTGATCCACCCTGATGCCCTACTTCTGGTTGGAGTTCTCATCTCATCTTGCAAATCACTCGCTGCTGCTGCGGATGGACAGCCTAAAGATACATGAGATTACTGTGGATGGTACCACTTAAAAACAATTGCACTGGACTACAATTGATAAGAACAGTTTTGCTACGATGGCTTAGGACTACAATTGCTATGATAGCTTTAGGACTGCAATTGCCATGAACAGTTTTGCACTCATGTCTCCGTCTGTGAACAGTTGATAACTTCAACAAAATAGATTTCATGTGAAAACTATAATGAATTTCCTGGTTACACAATTGCACTTTTGACCTTGTAGTACATAGTTACAGAAGGGAATTATTTAGAATTGCACTATCCATTGTTACCCAGATGAGGATGGGTTCCCTCTCAAGGTTTCTTCCTCATATAATCTCAGGAAGTTTTTCCTTGCCACTGTCACCTCTGGTTTGCTCATTAGGGATAAATTTATAAATTTAAAATTTATATCCTGAATTTATATATTTCTATAAAGCTGCTTTGTCACAATGTCCACTGTTAAAAACACTATACAAATAAAAATTGAATTGAACTTTCCATATTTCACTACTCCCAGGTACCCAAAGCTGGACCACCTCCCCCTTTGGGGATTGAGGGCACACCCACATGCACTGTCAGAACAATCTTCGACTCCAAATGGCAGGGTAATATCACGTACTACCTGGTGGACTGGGAGGGAAAACTCTTGGGTCCCAGCCAGAGACATATTGGACCCATCATTGCTCTCAGTTCCAAAGAGAACACCCTAACCATCCAGCATCTAGACCCAGAGAAAGACCCTGCCACAGGGAGAGTTCAGCTTTGGGAGGCGCCCAAATGGGGGTGGAATTCTGTAACATCCAGCTGGGACATTCTGAGCTGTGATTTCTTGGATTGTTATTTCCTGTATGACCCTTTCCTTGATCGTGTTTTTGCCGTTTTCCTAGTCCTTGCTATTCTGCTGCTATTTTGATAATCTTTTTTGCTCTTTGCTTACCCTTCGCAACTACTCTTTGTGCTGTGTGTTTTTGGAAATGCTCTGATAATGTTTGTCCTTTGGGCAACAACCTTGGACTGTTGGTTTTTGACTCTGCTTGTGCTTTAATAAACTCTTTGCATATGGATCCATATTCTTTGCCTGGGACCTCTTTGTTACAAAACAGTGCCATTATCTATATTTGCATCTCTATCTGATTAGTACTCAAAATGTTGTCTCTGTTTTTGTATTTGCATTGTGTTGTTGAGCTGTTCTAGGTCCACATTACAGTAAAAACCTCATGCTCATGCAACTTTGTTTTTTCATCTGGCTGGTAAGCTGGGAGGCTTTCAATAAATCTGAATACTTCACCTACTTTGGATCTGTATTCATATTCATTTAGGATGCATTATCTGTTTAATCAGAATAATATATTCATATTGTTTTAATATACAATGCTATTTTTTTCATTACTCTGTCACATATAGTCTATAATACAAAATAAAATAAAACAAATACAAATGCTAAAGCAAATACAAAATGAAAGCTAAGTAACGGATAATGTTTAAACTGATCACATTGAAGAATCCTGGGTGCCAAACTGAACTAGGTTTAAGCCCAAAAGAAATGCATTCCTAGACATTTTCATTTGCTCAGGTGTATTAAAACAGCAATATGATAGGACTGACATGATCTGGGCAAATATTGACATGAGTCATTGTGGTGTACACAGACCGTTGCTTCATACAAGAGTTAGGTAGCAGACAAACATAGCCTGCTGTCTGCATATTAATACAGTCTAAATGGATACCTCATAGACATCAGACTGTGAAAGATATCTTCTGTTTAGAATATTCTCCTTATCTGATGGTCAAAGGTGACAGGTGACAAATTAAAGGGAAAAAAAAACAAAATAAAGTGTCTTAGTAAGGAACACCACAAACCTCCAACACAGCTTTAATGTTTTCTTTGGAATAGACTCTACACATCTCTGAAACTGTCCTGGAAGGATGAACACCATTCTCCCAAAATATATTCCCTTGGTTGGTTTTTTTGATGATTGTAGTGGACAGCACTGTCTCACACATCAATCTAAACTATCCTACAGGTGCCCAGTTGGGTTAAGATCTGCTGACTGAGAAGGCCAGGGCATGTGATTTACTTCATTTTCATACTCATTAAACCATTCAGTGAGCCCTCATGTCCTGTGGATGAGGGCATTGTTCTGGAAAAGAAAACTCCCGTCAGGATAGAAATGTTTTATCAGAATTGATCAGTCAGAATAATTTTGTATTGATTTTCAGTGCCCATTTCCTTTATGGGGACAAACTATGCTAGCAAAATGCCCCAATGCATAACAGCCACCAATTTCTCCTTTAATTCTGTATGCATTCATCACTCATCTGTCTGAATCCTGAGTTAGTAAGTTGGTAGTACATAATTTCTGACACTGAACACAAATATGATGTTCCCCTGATACTGCATGGGGACCCTTCTGAAAGAGTGGAGTGGGAATTTGATAATATACTGTAAGACAAAGAGACAGTATTGACTGGTAGGATATCATGATCCAGCCCATCAACTGGATGTGTTGCATGAGGCTGCTTATGCTAAAGGGAAATATGTTTCAAACACAAGTCGCTCATTTCTTTTCTTGCAAATGAAGCAACCATAGAAGTGTGATGAGGCACGATTAACTGGTGCCAGTCACGCTTTTTGCCAGTTTTCACACCCCCAACCATCACATTCTAATGTAGTGCTCTGATCTGAATGCACTGCAGTTAGAATTGAGATGATTCACAGCCAGGGCCTTCTTCAGATTTATCACATCATCTCCATCACCATCATCTCTTCACCTCTCCTTCTGATTCTCTACAGTGTGCCCACAGCCTAGCTCAGAGGTTACGTAGGAAATTGACTTTAAAAATTAGCACAAAAAAACATGCAATCAATAATACGCAACATGCGATGTATAAACACATTCAACATTTCACATAATATATGACGTGCAAAATAAAAACCACATTCTAACAAATAACATAATGAAAATAATGAAAAAGTGAGATCAATGACAATCATCTTTTCAGAAATTTTTCTTCAGTTTTGGAGGTTTTTTTCTTTGCAAAACAAGGAGAACATGAAGGTCGTTTAAAGAGCACCAGGCTGTGCAGCGCTGGAGGGGAGCCAGGGGAAAGTGAGCATGGGGATCCCGACTGTGAGCTCACGGTGCTGGGGCTGGAGCTCAGGCACTCTCCCTGGCGATCCTCATCAATCTCCCTGCGTCCACAGAGAGCCTTGCCTGACCCATATACCAGCCTTGCAGCAGGGAGGGGGCTCCTTTCTTCCATTATTGATATCGCTGCATCACACAACCCCTGCCAACCTCCAGCAACAAGACAGAGGAGCCTCAAAGGTCAGAGAACCCCATGCAGACAGTCTGGCAGACATGTGACAAATGGGAGACACTCTATTTTTCTATGATGTTATAATGTGTGCATGAAACTGTTTTTTGTTGTTGTTGTTATTTTGTTATTTGTTAATGATTTTAGTAGACATCTGTGTAGCTTTATTTTTCATGTATGTATGATAATATATAACAATTTCTCTACCAGCATAATATTCCACTTACCTTTTATAAAATCTAAAGGGCAAAAAAAAAAAAAACAATTTCTGTGCATAAATTCTAATTCAAAGTCTAGCTAATGTTGATGAAATGGACTGTGCCATGTTCGTGTATGGTAACATCCGTTTCTACAAACTCCTCAGCCTGTGACGAGGTCACATGATCTGTAGTTTATCCCAATCTATCCCTGTTCTCGCTCACCAGATCAGTAATTTACCTCACTTCCCCTCAATCACTCCCAGAAAAATAACACAAACTCAATGAAAAGGGCTCTGTTTCTACTGTGGAGGTGCTTCCCGCAGCATCACTCAGTGTTCACCTTAACCAATTACTACAGAAAGTCATCAGCATGGACAATGTGGTGAATATGACCTATATTATTTCACCTAAACAACTTAGTCTACCATTCAGATATTACTTTCTCTCTTACAGCACACATCAGCACTGGGGTGGCCAGGAATTTCAAATATGTCATAAATGACATAAGCTTTCCAGTACAGAGATGAGTGTCTGCCTGGTCCCAGATTAACCATAGCCTCTCTGGCAATCAAAAGTCCTGAGGTAAATCAATCCATCACTGGATTGATCCATGCTGGAGTTTCAAGAGTTTTTCTGTCCAATGCATGCACCCTACTGCCACATAGATCTTATAACTGTGACATAGCCTTGCTCTCAGACATTACCTACTTCATGCAGAAGAAGGGACAGGGTCTTTATCTCTGCATTGATTATCATGGCCTGAACCAAATCAGATATCCACTACCCCTGGTGCCTTCAACTTGGAGCAATTAAAAACAGTGACTATTTTCACTAAACTCATAATCTGCAGTGCTTAGAACATGTTCTGAATCCGAGTGGAAAATATTCAGCACAAACTCAGGCCAGAATGAATACTTGTTAATGCCATATGGACTGGTCACCACCTCCTCTGTCTTTCAGGTATTCATCAGTGACATCCTCAGGGACATGCAAGGCAAATTTGTGATCATTTACACTGATGATGTTTTAATACTAATGTATTTCGCCTCTGGCTTGGTCATCAGGGATAAATTTATACATTTAAAATTTATATCCTGAACGTATTTATTTTTGTAAAGCTGCTTTGTGAAAATTTATACAAAAATTTTATACAAATAAAATTGAATTGAAATTTAATTGAATTAATATACTTAGATTCCCTAGGGCAAAATCATGTTTTCATGAATTTCATATATCATGTAAATTTTCTGGTTGATAACACTAAGGTCCATGCAGTTACAAATTGGCCAACTCTCCAGAGTGTCAAAGACTGACAGTGATTCTTGGGGTTTGCACACTTCTGGCAAATCTGCAACTTTAGTTTGATTACTGCACTTCTCACATCACTCCTAAATAGACAATCTAAGAATCTTGCATGGAAAACCCAGGCCAACCATGTTTTTGCCACATGTTTTTGCCACCTTGAAACAAGTTTTTACCATAGTACCTATTCTGAAACATCCAGGCTCAAATCTGCCCTTCATATTTGAGGTAGACATGCTTTAAAATTGTTAGCTGTTAAACTGGCACTGGAGGAATGACACCTCTGGCTGGAGGGTGCAGAACACCATTCATATTATACACACCAACCACTTTGAATACCTGAAAACAACTAAACTACTCAGACTAAGACAAGCTAGATGGGGCCTGTTCTTCTCCTGATTTAACTTTATAATCTCTTATTGCCCTAGTTCCAAGAATGTCAAAGCTTGCCCACGAAAACCAAAACCAAGCCGAAAACCACACAATCCTGCCCAAATCCTGCTTTATCATTGCTATTCGCTGGGACGCTGACCAAGAGATAACTGTTCAAAACATCCCTGCTTCTACACAGTGTCTCCTAGACAAAAGCTATGTCCCTTCCAATCTCTGTAATGCTCTTATCTCCTGGGGTCACACCCCACTAATCACTGCAGGCAAACTCCTACCTCTATCAGTCCCTTAGCATCCATGATCTCACCTCACCACAAACTTCATAGCTGACTTTCCCCCTCTCAAGGCCTGACAACCATCTTAGTTGTCATTGTTTCTCTAAATACGTCAGGCTCATGCCTCTCCCCTAGCCTAGATTACTTTCTTTAAAATGGCAGGATTCTTATTCCAGCACATTTGTCATTATTTCAGCATACCAGAGGACACTGTATCAGACAGAGGGTCAAGTCTGGTTGACATTTGTTGAAAACTATGAGTTTCAGTAAGTTTTATGTCTGGATATGATCCCCAAGCAAATGAACAAGAACAAACCAAGAGGTTTATTTGAAAGGTTTATCAGTATCCTTTGCACTGAATGACCAAAAAAACACTGAAACATTCCTCCCATGGGCAGAGTATGCCCAAAACTCGCTACATAACTCAGCAACACAGTTCACACCATTCCAATGTGTATCCAGTTACCAACCATCCCTCCATTTGCAGTTGACAAATGGTTCCAGAAAAGCCAGACTATGCAACTACCAGCTCTAAGAACTCCAATTCCCATGATCCTCAGTCTGCAAGCATGTCAAATATCTATTCCTGTTCTCACAGATTTAACAGATTACTGATTTCACACAACTGTTCATTATCACACCAACTCCCATAAATAACCCAGACTCAACTGCATACTTTGCAAAGTCTCACTCCAGCACTGGACCTGTGTCATTACCAAGATTTTTGTTCATTGCCCTTCACTGTTTTGACCTTAGCTTTGTTTACCATTTTTCCACTTGCTGTATCTAGTATATACCTGTTTGGCTGTCCCATTGCCTGTTTATAGTTTTGAGTATTGCCTAGCCTTTCTGCTTCATTAGTTTTAAAAGTCAAAACCTGTACTTGTACTCACTTTTATGACAGTCTAAATATCACACTCACATTGGGAAGACATGTTCAATTAAAATATTTCCAATTTCCAGGAGTGGAAAAGTATGAATATTATGTCAGAATTTAATTCATGTAAAAGTGGAAATGGCTCGATAATTATACTTGAGTAAATGTTTAAAAAAAAATGTCAACATATAAATGTAAAAGGTAAATAATTTTCACTAAAATTAGAAGTCCAGATTTTTTTCTTCAACCTGATTTAATGTGTGCAAATTCATAATCTCACAAATAACTTTTGCAACATTTCAGACAAGTTAACATTTGTTTTTCAACAACTGTTGATTTTTGTTTATGCTCAGATAAAGTATAATTCCCTGAAAAAGGATGCTTAAGTATCACAACAAATTATAATTCCTTAAGTACATTCTACCTCTACCTCTAATTTTAATAATGCTGCACCAATAAACTTCATGGATGGGATACTGTACTTTATACCTTATTAATTTATAGATAATGATAAACAGGTGTTATAAAATAATTAATCAAGGCTCTTGCATTTAATACAAATTCAGTTACATTCAACGTAGTTTGTACAGTAGGTAAGTGCTTGAAAAAGAGTTCACCAGCTCTGGAGCATGAGATTCTCAGAAGTAACAAATTAACCCTATCTTACGGGAATACTCCATTTCCTTGGTAATGTCATGCATAGGAGATCAACATCTCACCTCCGGCTCAGATTCTTTTACATAAACCAAGTGTGAAACGGGAACAGCTGTATGAACCACTGGAGGTAGAGAATGTGGAAAGCCATAATAATAATAATAATAATAATAACAATAATAATAATAATAATAATAATAATAATAATAATAATAATAATAATAATGGCTGAATTGACTTTGCTTGTTTGTTTGTTTGTTTGTTTGTTTGTTTAAACAACCAAGTAACCAAACTTACAGATGACTGATATAGGTCCATGATTTTAACAAAAACACTGGAGTTAAAATGGGGCACAATGGCATGTTTATGATATTTTGAGTCATAAACTGAGTCATAAACTGTCAATTCCTGATCACTGAGCTTCATGCTCATATTTGCTTGGGGAAGATTTATTTTCTGGTAAGACTCAGAAGAACAAACAAAAAGATAAAGCAGAGCTCCACTCTCTGTTCAAGATGCATGAAGTCTAGGATCAGCTGCCAAGCTCTCTCAACCAAGGCTTGCTTCAGTAAACAAACAGCATTTGTTGACAACATGTTCACATTCACACCTCACCTGCATTTTGATACACTTTTTATTACAATGGTATTTAAATACAGAGAGCAAAACCAAAATGTGCCTATTGCTTTGAAGCAGCATTGTGGGGTAAGGCCACACAATAACACCTCAAAAGCATGCCATAATCTTCAGTTTTGACACAGAATACATAAGGGAGCTAGAAGCGTTGGTGTTGAAACAATTGGACATTTGTTCTCTGTTTACATTTCAAAATTTAGGCCATGGTTTTAGGAGATAAACACCACTCTAAGCCACCAAAGTCCTGGGTAATGCACAATTCACATTTAAATGTGGAAGTCTTGATGCTGGAATGGTACCAAGCTTCTGCATAGTTAAATCCAGTTTATCTTGTTGGACCTATCGCAGACATTACTTATTCAGCTTTAGCTAGCATAATTGCCCCTGGCTAAAGCATTGGCTTAGTTTTATATTCTTAACTGCTCTGTCACTTGCACAAACCACCTTGATTTAACCACTTGGAAACATTCGCACACATTGCCTGTGCGTATGCCGCTCTTTATCAGAAGTGAGGCAGCTGTGAGGGCATTAGCATACGCACTGTGAGACATACTAATCCATTTCTGTGTTGAAGTGTTAAACCACTTATGCTATTTTACAGCCAGCGTACTGACTTCTACCAAATTTGGTCTGTTTATTATGCATAATCACAAGATTGAGATACAGTTAAAAACTTTTCCACCAGACAGACTTCCAAGATTTATTTTGGGCCTTGCTATATTCCTAATGGTCTTTATTTAAAAAAAAAAAAAAAAAACACATATTAGACCTAAACCTAAACAAGCTGAAAAAATCATTTACAAAATTTATGATGTTGTGCATCTGCTACTCTAATCTGACTGGAGTACTATTTTTAAATGATGCTCTATAATCAGCAGAGACAAACTGGCAAATGGACACATGGCTTACTTGGCGAGTAGTTTATTTCTTTACACATGCACTGTTTTATGTTTTATTAGCCTTTTATGAGGATCTTGAAAAGTACATTCAAAAAGTACATTTTAAAGCTTGCTGTTATGTTGTTAAACTGTTGCCATGCTGATAATTAGGATGTTTATTGCAGCTTGTACAATGCAGTGCCCTCCAGACTGATTGATATGCTTAATGAATATGAGCACAGTCACTGACAGCCCTGAATTTGGTACTTTGTGAATCATTCCATTTCCAAAACAAAGCTTCCCTAAAGTGGTTATGAATATTGCCTTAATTTCTTACTTTCTGACTTTTCTGAGTGATATCAGCACTATCTGTTTTGAGAAGGTAAACCTATTGTCTAATTTCATTTTTTAATACTCTGACCTTCCCTGTGCTATAATATGGGGAAGAAAATGGGGACAAGCACAATCATGGACAATAACAGGAAAGGAATCCTCAGCTAAAGCATGAGCAAACTGCACTCAATGTGGAGAAGTGGACAAGCTCAAAGCTGTGAGGACCATTATATTTATTAGCATGAAAAAAAAAACACTCCCTGACATGCAAATACATTCTTCTGGTCTATAATATCAGGCTAAGGAAGCAAAATGTTGTGTGATTGGAGCTTTAGAGGGATGGTGTACACATTGAGACCAACTATCCAAACTTTACAAACTTTAATTAGATGCCACCGGATTGACACTGCTCTTGTCATAGAATTGAGACTGCTTTTAATTAGTTACTGAATTTTAATACTGAAAATACAGTTTTCATAATGTAACAGTGACCATCTAAACATAGACATAACTTTTAGCCTAATTAGGAGATTGTCTAAACTATCTATTGACTTCTGAATTCTGAAGAATTCTGCTAATTACACTCATTGTAAGGTCTGCAAATCAAACCATATCCAATTTTGATATGAGTTCAACATTGCATACACAGTATTGGAAATAAATGTAAAAATTATATAAGTGGTTTCTCACAGAAACAAGTAGAAACACCTGTTGTTTTTATGGTACCCACTTTAGCACAGGTCACTTCTTCAAATGATTTCCGGACTTGCTCTCAAACTGATACAAACATCCAATATGTAGTATTGTCATATGTTCAACAGTTAAACTGTAACTTGACACCTACCTCTAAAATCATGTGTTAGAGGCTGTGATGTGGTATTGCTACATTTAACCACCAGCAGAGTTTTTCACACTACCTCGACTGAAGCCAGGTCATGTGATGTCAAGGTTTCCCCTTCCACTTCTAGGTGTTATCAGTGGTTTAGGTGTAACAACAAAAAACTATGATCATGACGCCACATTTTTATCACTATTCACATCTTGCAGGCAACCTATCAACCTTTCGTGACACCAGTGCTAAAGCAGTAATGTTTGTAAAGGATGCAACTGTGCATTTCTTTTTCTTTTTATGTCAGTACTTGCAACACAGTGGTCCTTCAAGGTTGCGTAATTCGATTAGAAAAAAATAGAACCGTTTGTTAACTCTCCAAGATCTCCTTAGTCCCCCCTTATAGGTGAATCAAGTCAATGAATTAATTAGGAACTGCTAAAAACTCTCACTATTCAAGTCATATATGCATTATTCCTTTTGGGGGTTGGCAAGTCTAAGTTTGGCTTTCACAGTTTTGTAAGACACACAGCCTATCATAAGAGGCAGCTTACATTAAACTCCCACAGTAGAGTGCAACTGTAGAAATCCCACAAAATACAGAATAAATACAAAAAACACCCACATTCCAGTCATAATTCAGTAGATATTTAAAATAAGTACCTCTTCTCTGTAACTGGAACATGATCTTTGTTGTCAGATGGTCTGGAAAAGGCTGTCTGCCAAATGAATCAATCATGGACAGACAAAACTCACACACTGTAGGCTATGTTCATGCTGTGCTAATGTTAGGCTACATTCTTGTGATGGTAGAGCCAGGAGACAGTGATATATCTAAAGCTTTAGAAACATGGACAGGAATAAGAGGGTAATTAGTTAACTAAAGAGAAGAGCGAGTTTAAGAAGTCATTTGATGTCTTTACCAATGGCAATGACAGCCAGCTAGCTGAGGCAACTTTAAATATATGATAAAAAGTGTCAAAGTATGTTTTGGGTGGAGAAACAAGGCATAGGGACGAGTGGAAGCCCTCTACTGGATAAACACTTAAGACAATTTCTCTGAACACACACTTAAATAAAAACTTTTTAGCTAAATGGTATCTCAACCAAATATAGACACTTCAGCTTAGGTCATAGAAATGGAATATAAATAGCTCAATAGCTTTGGTACAACAGTTTTGCTACCTATATTAGAAACTATATTTTGTCTAAAACACAGGTTCCGAACCCTGTACGTTGTAGTGTTTTCCCCGCTCTAATGCACGCACCTAAACTCAGGAAGGGTTGTTAATTAGGTGATAAGTTGAATCAGATGTGTCGGAAGCAGAGAAAACACTAAAATGTGCAGGACAGTGGGTACTCCAGGACCAGGATTGGGAAACTGTGGTCTAAAATATTGAATTAAACGTCTAATTACGTATGCATTTGTAAATGAATACATTCATACAGTGGATGTACTTAATATCCCAAACACACTCTCTAGTTTGTATTCTAAAGAGGACTGCCCACTAAACCCTCCAGCAATATATGTTTATTCTCTCCCGGGCGAGAGATTAGTTTATTAATAATACCTTCACACCTACACACACACACCTTCCTCCTACACACACACACACATGTATATATACACCCACTCCTGAAAGGAACGTGGGAGGTCTGGATGCTGAGCATGTTGTCTTAAACACCAGCTGATAGTCTGTCTGACCAGTGGGGGTGAGTGTGTGTGAAACGCCATGTTAGCTGCTGTTTGTGATCTGCTTGATGGCACTGCACACATGGATTGATGACTCAGAGTTAGGCTCAGGCTGTCAGGGCCAAGGCCTCACACACATACAAACAAACACCAGACACACATCCGCTCAGGGACAGGCCCGAGCAAAGACATTCACAAGTACATGCACTCAGACATAGATTTGTGTGTGCACCTACACACACACACACACACACACACACACGTACACGTACACACACATATCCCAGAAGCACAGTGTACACTATAATGGTGCTAGAAAAGGTTCTTTAGTGTGAAGAAGAATGGATCTAACCATTTTAGTTAGTGCTACAAAAGACTAAAACCTTTCTCCCCACCATAAACATGATTATGTGGAATGGTTCTTTAAGAAACCCCCCCAAAAAAGTTCAACTGTCTTCACTGAAGAAGGCATTTCTCTATTATTACAAAAGAAATTACCATAGTATCAAAATTTGTGACATTAAAAAAAAAAATCACATTCAATATTGGTTTGCTATTACAACTTGACAGATATTTCACTGCTCATATGGTGAGTTAATGGACCCATGGTCTAAATGAGCAGAAACATTTGTGCAATGGCAAAGCAGATATTATCTTTTCCTGTCATTTATTATACATCAATGAACTTGCAGGAAAGCCAGTTTCTATTTTCATAGTAAATTTTGCTTCACCTTTAATATTCACATTTATATATCATTAACAAAATATTGTCTCAACATTGGTATTAGCTATTTGACACAAGAAATCTTATATTTTTATCATGTTTATAATATCAGTTATTGTATTACTACACTACAGTACAACATGAGAGCAAGTACTCTTTGTACTTTGTGGCCTCACTGCACTCCCTTCTCTCTCACAAGTGAAACCCCCCTCCTACCCCTCCCTTACCTTCCCTTCCCTTCCCTTGGACGCCAGCCTGACATACCAGACCCCGTTCGTTAGCACATATTTTTACCCGGCCGTTACTAAATTAGGAAGGCAGTGAGTGTGAGCTGGGGGTGCTTGCCAAAGGAGAATAAGGAGGGTCTGCTGTGGCTTTGGGCTCCGGCGAGAGTATGAAGAGCCACTTAGCTCTCAGAAATGGAAGCCCAGCAAGGCTGTGGAATAAGCACAGCCTAAAATTCAGGCCAAAAAGTATCATGAAAAAATAAAATAAAGTAAATAAACTGTTGTTTATTTAATGCCCTAGCAATCGCAGTCAGGAAACAGGCAACCTGAGGTACTATAATAAGTTACACCTTGGGCAGCTTTGCAAACAAGGTGTCCACAGCCACAAGTTTGTAAGCAGCACCAAGCCACAGCTCAGGCCTGAATGGTTTTAAATAGACTAAACACTGGGCTTCTGATTAATGATAATCAAGCACACACATGTGTTCTCAGCCTGTTCATTAGTTGGAGTTTAAATATGATGATGGACTCAGTTTATGCAGCAGATGATCCACAACATTCCAGAGGATAAGAATGCCTAATGTAGGCTGCTTCACCAAACAGCTCAGTACACACACTCTGCAATCGTGAGTATGAAGAGCAAAGCTTTGTCGAGTGAACAAGTTGGTTCACAGTGACATTCTTGGAAAATACAAGCACAGAAAGTGTTAAAGCATATTAAAAAAAACTAGAAATACAAAAACAAAGCACTTGCTTTTAACTGCAACTGTCTCGGGTTTGATCTTTTTTATTACGAACAGAGCAGAGCATCATCAAGCCAAAGTGCAAATATGTAGGAGTGGCTTTCGCTATCCTTTATCTCTCACTCTCTCTATTTCTCTCAGTGTGTGGGAGGCTCTTTGCAGTTAAAATCAATAGCTTCTCTCTCTTAGCACACACTGCCTCGACACAGGTAGCACAGTCTCTGCACAGCCCCTTTGAGATGATCGAAATCACAGACAGGAAAAACAAAAAGTGTGGCAGCAGTATTTTTTTAGTTTATGAAGCAACATTACACTGTAAAATGAATTCAGGGTTTATCCAGTCAAAAAACTAACAAGGCACAAACTAGCTTTGATTTTAGACTTACAACCATTTAGACAATACAATCATTTATGATGCTATGCTAAATGATAATTTGGTCTTGCAGCTATGCCACACAACCAGTTTGGTTGCTGAAAAAAGGATAAATGAAAAAACTATTGGATATTATGAAAAGTGAAACTGTTGCACAATGTGGCTGATGGTAGAGCAGTAGTGAGTGCTTTGTTACGTGCTCAGCTGTTTCCTGAAAGCATCACTTTGTGATAATACCGACACCTAGTGGCCAAACAGAGCCATGCACAGACTAGATGATAACATAACTGCAATATAATCATGCACTAATACCTGAATTAATACTTACTTAAACATGAACTAATGATGAGTTAAGGCATGTACTAATCAGGAACTAATGAAGAGCTAACCTTAACTATGACATGAGTCTTATGAATTCATGCATGAATAATGACCACCTTAATTACATGTAGGTACATGTTTGTTAGTTAATGTATTAATTAATATTTAGGGGTAAACTAAATCAAACATGCTCTGTAAGAAAGAATATGAATTAATCGTGCATAGTTTCAAATTGTTTATTTGCCATATGCAGCTACTTTCATAATTTACACTGATCCTCAACTGAACTGTCATCATTCTCCATCATTCTCAGACTAAAACACCAGAAAATAATCTTATAGAACACTGGTTTTAAATGTTAATGTTAATAATAGCATCTGCTAAATGAATACATGTTACTGTATTCATTTCACCCTTTTGGGTAAACGAGCAGTGCCCCGGGCCCTAGCCACCCTGTGCGTGTACTAGTACTATAGTGGGATTTGAAGAGAAATGGATGGAGAATGATGCAAAATAGGTTGAGATGAAATTATTGGTGTGTATTATTAGTGCTTCTTTCTACATTCGATTAGGAGGATCAATGTAAATTATAAAAGTAATCCAGCGCCATCCAATGATGTTTGTTTACAAAGCTGCGTATGGCAAATTATATAAACAATTTGAAATTATGCATGTTTAATTGATATACATTCTTATAGAGCATGTTTGATTTAGTTTACCCCTATTATGTTAATTTATACATAAACTAAAAACATGTAATTAAGGTGGTCGTTATTTATGCGTGAATTCGTAAGACTCAAGTCGTAGTTAAGGTTCCACTCCTGTCAGCCAAGAACAGGAATCTGACAGCACAGGCTCACTACACTAGATAGCTGGTTGGAAAAAGACCAGGTGACATTTTTCCAATCTTCAATTGTGAAGGTGTTCTTAATAAAGTGGGCAGTTAGTGTAGTTAGACTATTATTAAGATGGTTAGTAGGAGGACAAAAAAAAAACTAGCAGCAGTGCAAGTCTTAATTTAGTGATGGAAGTGTGAAGCTTGAACTTGTTCACTTCCACTCATTCCCTTCAGTAATTTATTAAAACAATGTAGAAATACCTTTTTCTCTGACTCACCTGATATGTTCGCTTTTTTTTAAATCTTGAAGCCAATTTCATCTGTACAACTGTTTTATTTCCTTATGTTAATATTAATTCATACAGTTATATTGTCACACCACTAGTTTAAGCTCACAGGACTTTATTATTGAGGTGTTAGTGCCAGTCTGAGGTTTTGTGGATCATGCGTTAAGACTTAAATTAAAAGTGTACATGGTGGTAGAACACCAGCAAGCAGCAGGACCGACATGTATTCAGGGTTTTGCTGTATAACCAGGTTACCTGACTCTGCTGCCAAAAGAAATAACACAGATATAATTGTTTTATTGTCCATTCACTTATACAGGCATCGTAATATTGCCACAGAGGGAACCATTTAGCAAAGGTAATAAGGTTGTAATGGGGTCTCCTGATAGATAGAGTTTCCTTTAACTGGATTTCCACTTGGCTGGAGAGAACTTTTATTAAGCATCACTGTTCGAAAAATGATGGCTCCTACTGTGAACACTACTGTATGTCTTCATGTGCTGATCTAACACAGCCCCATCATAAACCTTAGATAGCGAGGAAAGCAAAAGGGTTATAAATCTATATGTTCGCTGTCCCTGCCTCAAAAATACAGGACATTCAGCCCTTGAAAGAATGGAAAAGGTTTATTCTGATTAGTGGCAGCAAGTGTAAAAGTAACAAGACTAAATGATTGCAATTAGTGGCAGAAAAGAAGATAAGGAAAAGGCTGAAAGAACAATAGATCTGTTGCATTGTTCTGTAAGTAATTAGCATCAACAGACTGTCAGTACAACAAAGTGAGGTGTAAAATACAATTTGAGCACATACTACATCCTGTGGGGTTTTTAATGAATAAAAGTAAGGAGATGTCCACAGTGGTCAAAACATGCTACCACCACCTCATATAGTGTACAGCACATACATTCTGAATGAGTTTATATTTCCAGTAAGACCTAGGTCAAAATGGATCTCAAACACTTGCCTTTTGCAATCTTCTTTAAACCTTTTGGTTGCTAATTAATTCCACATAGATGGAAAGATCTTTTAATAGCTTATGTGTGAAATTAAAATACAAAGGTGTTGACAAAATTTTTAATATACTGCCAAAACTGAGTTTAACACGAAATAATATACCCAGATTTGCTTTGTTCAAAGTTTTCTTTTTCAAGAAACTTAATAATGATTCTCACTTGTGTTTTGTTCAGGAATCAGCTTCTCACACATGTTTTTCCTAATATTCCTTAATAGAATAGAATGAGATGAAATAGCCATGAGAGTTTTCTGATTAGTTAAAAGAGAAAGTGAAAGGCCTTGCTTGATTATGGACCATGGACCACTCAGGATCATATTAACTGATATAAAAACAGTTTTTCTGTCTGTTGTTCACTGGTTCGTTTACAGAGTCAGTTGTCTTTTCAAGTGTGAACAGTTAAATCAAGCTTAAACCATATTTGGGGAAGGGAACAGAAACATCTTTTCCAAATACAATCTAAAGTATTGTTACAAATGTATTATGAACGTATTGCATACTGAACTTGTTCACATTAAACCCATAGCAAAGGTGTCCCTATTTTTCCAATTTGATCTCATTTATATGTCTAGGAGAAACTGTAGAGGTAATAAGGAGCTTTCTCTTTTTTAGATATTCTCTAGCTAAATCATCATCAGACCAAGAAATGCTGTTTACTGATTGGTTCAATAATTTGTTCATTATTATAGATAAAAAGTCACATATTGAACATTTTGGGACCTGTATGTTGTGCAGTTTTTAGAGAAATATAATTTTATGGAGCAAAATGATATCACACTGGTACAGAGATTAAATTGTATGAGCCTATGGAGTCTCTATGAACATTTATAGAGAAAAAATTTTCAAAACCTTGTTATGGAGAACTACAAATCTCACAAAAGCTTTATATTTGAAATTGTCCTCCTTTGTCCCACAGAACAAGAAGAAGTCATTCATCAGAAGGACATAATCTTCACAAATATCTAGTAGCTACTATTGACATTCCGTGAAGGACAAATGCTATCTGTATGAAACAAGTTTATGACTTTTGAAAGAAATTAAGGTTCATAAAGAAGCAATATATGAGTTTGTACGGGTGTGTCTTTCCTCACTATTACTCATGTATACATGTTTGTCTTTCATTCAACTGAAAGCACCTGATTATTACATGTACTACAGTACTACACAGCTAACCAAATGTTTGCATACCAAAGCATGATGGAGCTTGATAAGAGCCCTATTGTCCAGAAAATGTATATGTTGATACAAAGAGACAAAGAGAGTGAAGAATCTCATTGGTCACATTGCTTCCTGACCCTAGACGCAAACAGAGAAATATCACAGTGTGTGCAGTCATAACAAAAACTCCTTCTTCCTAATCCATTGGAGCTTTTTTCCTCCCGCAGGGCTAAAGTTTATGAGGCACCTAGGAAACCATTGTATAGCAAAGTTGGATTTACTGCTGTGTCAAGAAACTGTTGAAATGGAAATGAACATTGTAAAGTCATTATGAGCCCAGTTATCAGTCCCAGCTCCTCCATCAGAAATCCAGCATGACGTCAGAGATCTGAGACGTGATACAGGTCGGAAAATCCACTGGCCCGTGGTAGGGTTTATACATCAATCTGGTCTCGACAAAAAGTTAACTCTGAACAACGTATTTACTGATATGTTATTTCTTTTAAAAAAAAATACTAACCTTTTAATATAACTTTTACATCTTATTACACTTCCTAACTGGATTTTCATTGAAAAGTAAGCACAATGGTTAGAATGATGCACCTTCTTTGTAAGAACTATAATGGTGTGTATCAAAAGTCCAGACATGGTGACAGTTCATTATTTCATTCATTCAGTAACCACTTTATCCTGGTCAGGTTCACATGGGGATCCCAGGAACACTGGACACAAGTCTGGAATGCACCCTGCACACATACATACATACATACACTATATGGCCAAAAGTATGTGGACACCTGACCATCATATCCATATGTGGGTCTTCCTCAAACTGTTGCCAGGACGTTAGAAGCACACAATTGTCTAGAATGTCTTTGTATGCTTAAACATTACGATTTCCTTTAACCAAAACTGAGGGGCCCAAACCTGTTCTAGCATTACCTGGTGCACAAAGTGAGGTCCATATAGACATGGTGTGCTAAGGTTGGTGTGGAAGAATTTGAGTGGCCTGCACAGAGCCCAGGTTCAACCCCACTGAACTCCTTTGGGAACACCAAATTCACATGCTCTTATGTCTGAATGGGCACAAATCTCCATGGCCATGTTCCAAATCTAGTGGAAAGAGTGGAGACTGATATAGATGTAAAGGGGGGGGACCAATACCATTTTAATGCCCATGATTTTGGAATGATATATTCAACAAGCACACATGGTTGTCAGGTATGTGTATGTGCATGTCACATGTCCAAATACTTTTGGCCATATAGCGTACATTCACACCTAGGGTCAATTTAGAGTTGCCAGGCCACCTACCAATGTGTTTTGGGAGGTGGGATGAAACCTACACAGACACGGGGCAATCATACAAAACTGAAGCGCTGCAACATGGCGATTTGTCAAAAGGAACCGAGAACACTCAAGAAAATCCCCATCATCTAAAGTATAATTTTGTCAGAGCTGTAGTTGCTGTGTGTGAAGTTTAGGGTTAATTAATTATTTTAAATGTGTTGGAGTACTAAATCAGCATTAGCAATGAGTTCATCAAAAGCTATATTACAGGTCTGAATGATCTGTGCAGTTTAAAAACTCTAAGAATGTGGAACAGGCATTGCCTGTGACTTTGCCCAAGATGTTACAAGGATAATAAGTAATAAGTGTTTGAAAGGTTATAAGAGCTTTAACCTGAAAAACTAAAACATTTTACATACTGGAAATGCCAACAAATGCCACAAATTTCAGAAACTATACTAGAAATAAATGGACACATCCTAAAATTATTTAATTTCTTTTTACAAAAATATTTAACAATAATTTGAGTCAGGATACCCCTCCAAATGTAGTTAGTTTTTATTACATTTTTATTACATTATTTTCTCCCAGAATTTCAGGTTTTAAATACAACATAAAACATAATTATTACAAAAAAAAGACAATGAAAGAAACAGTTAAACTAGCAGCCACAGGAATTCAGACACTCATCTCTTCATACTGTCTATTATACTTAATACGTGTGGTAGTGTCATAGTTTTAGCAGAGTGCTGTTGCATTAAAACAGCACATACTCACACAAGGACCATCTCAACAATCTTTAGAGAGAATTTGCCTGCATGAGTGAAATGTTTTGTCTATTGGTGCAGCAGTATGTGTGAAGGCAATTTTAGTCTCTAATCCAGCCGGGCTCCTCGAGCTCCAATAGCAGTGACGTGACACACTTCAACATCAGCGCCCAGCTTCTGCAGCTCATCCAGCCAGATCTGTTGTTTCTGGGACAGACGGTCATTAGGGCCCTTCACCTCCACCAGCTAGAAGAAGAAACCTCATATCAATGAACTGCTAAAGCAAGACAGTGAATGTTCCTGTGTTCACATGGCAGCAAAGTTTGTCTCCCTCATATTTTCTGGGTCTAAAAATGCACATTTACTTTACAATGTATCTAAAGAAAAAGAAAAAAATATATATAGATTCCTATGAGTTAAAATTGAAATGTCAGCTATCTGTGGCCACAACCTTCCATAGCTAGGAGTTGAGAGATCAAAATTGGCGATGCTCTCTGGATGGGAGGGCACTCTGGATGCTCTTTGGATGCTATTATTCATTTCCCTGTCAATCAGAGTCGATCATGGGCATCTACGAGCATGAACAGGGCAGATAGCATTTCCAATCTAGCATAAGCAGCAGTTCAGAAGATGTGTAGGCTGGCTTCACATGTCTCATAGGAAGCATGTGCATGTGCCTCCCAGGTTGCTAACCGTCGTGTGATAGGGGAGAGTTAGCTAATGGGTGGGAACTGGCAGATGACCAAATTGGGGAGAAAATTGGGGAAAAAGAGAGAGAGAGAGAGAGAGAGAGAGAAATGTGGTTGTGTCTTACAAGAAAGACAACCTAATTGAAGAAGGCAGTGTTAGAAAGTTAGAAAGACTGGACAAAGATACACATACCAATATACACTATTTTTTGTTATTTGTGCCAAAGTATCACTTAGAAACATTTGTAACAGCACACTAAATCTTATATGCAAACTTTCATTCTCGACCGTACATTAGTTCCATTAGGCATCATGTTCCCCCCACCCACACACACCCACACCCACACCCACACCCACAAAATTTTCTCCCTAATTCAGCTTTGGTCAATCCCCACCCACCAGTCAGTTCTCCCCTATCATACAACATCTACCAAACAAATATCTTATAGGAACCAAAGAGAGATAATCAATCAAGAAATATCAATGCAGGGAACTAAACTAAACTAAACTTCCTGAAATTCCTGTCTTCAAAGCTCACCTTATAGCTGTAATTTGAGGTGTTCCATACAACCAGGTCAGGAAGTCCTCCTTTGCTGTGTCTGTAGTCCTTTGCCATTCTAAGGACCACTCCACTTAAAAACTGTCCTCCCAGACATGCTACTAAGCTCTACAACAGCACATAAAATACATTTAACCATTAATATTCATTAGATTTCATTTCTTTATAACAACAAGCATCAGCCACATATATTTAGCTGAAGACAGCTTACAATCGTTTTGGTGCTTATAATCATTACAAGGAAAGTTAGAATGTAGTTTCCACTGAGTTACAAAATGGATGAACGTAACTTCTTCCTCTATCTATGAACTACACGAAAATCAAGACAACTAAAGTAACCTGGGCTTGCTGAAGACAAGAGAATCTCTCCCAGTTAACAAGTGCACAAACTCTTCCCTCCTGTGAATTCCACACTTCAGCCAGCAGGTCCTGCAATGTTTCTGTGGACGCCTCGGACAACAGCTCAGCCCGAGCCTCGATAGCCTCCTTCCGATTCTCATAGAAACAGTCAGTGTACAAGTCCAGAGGACATGTCTGCAAATGTATCCAGGGAATGACTACATTACACTTTAGTAATAATGTAGAGGTTGGACAAATTATATAGCACAGTATATAAAGTTATTTGAGAAACAAAAGTGCTGCTTTTCCCAACCTTTATATTATTTGCATATACATATACTGCAAAATATGTGTAGAACCTTTTTACTTTAATACCTGATAGGATGTTCTGAAGACATCCAAGACATTCATGAAGACAATGTCCCACATCAGAAGGCCAAACAAAGTGGAGAATGTAGAACCTTCACCATGAATGCCTGCAACAAATGGATCTATCAGCCACACATTTCTACATATTCAACTTTGTCATACAACAGAGATTACCTTCATGTAATAATCAGGCTTTATTGCCTTAGCAAGACAAGGCATGTTTAAAAACCTTGATCGAAGCCAAGTTCTCTGTAGTGTGCCAAAGCCAGCTCCTCCACAGAGCATATGACCATGGCATCACCTCCTTCTCCAGAGTCTTCATGCCCAGCAGCAGGCCTGAGGAACACGGATTTGCCCATACCACCCTCATGCGGAAAAAGCTGGCCTCGAATTGTAACCTATTAAGAGACACAAAAAACAGTGTTTATGATGTCAGTGAAGATTTTCATTCAACCAGCTCATGCTGAAATGTCAAGATGATTGGAGTAGAGTTTTTATAACGCTATACATAATTATAAAGAACGCTATAAAAAGAACCAGTGAAGTGGGAAAATGGTGAGTGAGTGGCAAAATGTTTTCAAAATTACACCGTAAGTCCAGTCACTTTAACTAGGTTTATGAAGTACATTATCTACTTAGCACTTATCTACTTATACATTAGTTTCTGTCCATAAAGCTTCTTTCTAAAATAAAAGATATGCTTACATGATTAACACTGTGCACATGGATAGAAGGAAGGTCTCGGAGCAGCAGGCGGTACTTCTTAAAACTCGCTGAGTCCTTCATTCTGGTGGCTCTCTGGTGCAGAGACAAACGGTGACCTGTACGGACCAGTGGATCGTTCAATCCATCCCTGATGGCGTAGATAGCCTTTAATGTAGAAACAGCCATGACAGTTATGAACTTCACACTTGTGCCCAAACACAATGACTACACTGGATATCACAGTAAGCAATTATTCAGGGCTTCAAAATTACTAGGTTCATTTGTAATTATTACTGATTCCCTTAATGTTTTACACAGACTAACGATTACTATCTCTGTTTCAAAAAGGTTTAAGTGATTTGAGAATGTACAGGGAATTTGAATAAACTGATGTGATATGTCTGGTCACCCCACACTTATTCTAACAATCAGATCATCAAAGATAATATTGAAACGAGGTTTTAGTACGACCAAATTGACCAGGTCCCTCAAAGATCACAGTTCTTAAGGCACGCTCATCTGGAAGTGTTTTCCCCTAGACAATCCGGATCATGCTACCTGCTCATGGCATTTGAGGTGCTGCTGGAGATTGAGTGCCAGTCTGTCCCACCAGCGCCCTCTGCTGTCTGGACAGAACACTGACTGAGACAGAAGAGACCGCAGCTCATCCACTGCATCCTGCAGGAGCAAAGGAGAAATATATGTACAGGAAGGTTGGCAAATATGCCAATATATCATCTCTCTATTACTCCATCATATAACTCCATTACTCACTGTAACAAGCATTTTAACCAGTTTGAATCCCTGCATTGCTACTGCATTGCTGCATTAGCAAAGCACAGCAAAATTGGGATGATTTAATACTAGGAATGATGAAGCAGTGTCAGCACTCTCAGCACAGAAATATTATTTTTCTGTTGTTTTAGCACTGACACTATACTACAGACCAAAGGTGTGGAAGCAATAGGTTTCTAATTCTATGTATTAACAAAAAAAAAAAACTGTCTCTATTCTACGTATTTTTAAATGCTATGCTATGTACACACACGCACCTTATAACGACGCAGCCTCTGTAGTATCTCGACTCCTCGAGACAATATACGTGTATATGCCCACCCTACTGTGAAGCACCGCAGGAACACTGGTAACTGCTCCTGCCAACTGCGCACAAATACAGGCTCATGAAACTCCTCCATTAAAAAAAACAAACAAACAAAAAAAAATAGCTGAGAACAGAAGTCAATTTTGTAGCTCCAACCTTAAGTCATAATTTTGCTTCAAGTTTTGCCAGTTAGACTTTGCAGAAGTGTAGAGGACTAGAGCATCCTCCCAGCAACCAGCCTGCATAGCTGTAATCACCTCTTGAAGGGTTCGCATGGCAGCTTCGTATCTGTTCAGAACAAATGTGTCACTTAATACGCTGCCAATTTTAACCTGGTTTCAATTCCTCATTTCCTTCAAATTGCACCCAGCTAAATAGAAATGTTAAGACACAAAAAGCTTGTTACCTGATTAAGTCTTCCCTGTCCCTAAACATTTGGGCAGACCGCTGAACTGTGTAAGCAGGGAAAGCCAGACGTCCAGAGTTGACCAGCAGAATAGTGTAGAGTTGGCCTTGACCCCCTGATGCCATCTCTTCCTCCTCCAGAGTGTCAGTAAGGGAGAAAAGTAGAAGGACGCGGGAGAACATAGCGCGAGGCTCCCGACACAGAAAAACACAGGAGCCAAGTAGCTGTTTCGCCCTGCAGGATATGTGAAAGTAGACTCTATGGCTAAAAGTATGTAACATCTCACCATCACCCATATGTAGGCCTTCCCCAGACCTTTGCCATGAAGTTGGAAGCAAAGAATTGTTTAATATGTCTTTGTATACTGTATTTCCCTTCACTGGAACAAAGAGGCCTAGCCCAAACCTGTTCCAGCATGACAATGCCTCTATGCACAAAGTGAGGTTTATAAAGACATGGTTTGCCAAGACTGGTGTGGAAGAACTTAAGAACACCACTGAAAACTCTGGAGCTGAATTGGAACACTGACTGCATGCCAGGCCTTCTCACTCAAAATTAGTGCCCCACTTCACTTATGCTCTTGGCACAAATCCCCATAACCATGCTCCAAAATGTAGTGGAAAATCTCCCGAGAAGAGTGGAGGGTTGGTCAGTGACCACATTTTTCACTTTTTCACTTCACTTTTTGCCCATATAGTGTAAGCTAAAAAACATTAATTCTCAAAGTGATTTTGAAATTTGGAATGACACCAAATTGGTATAAACTATGAAACTGGTATCATTGCCCATAGATCTCACCACTAAGATCATACCTTTTGAGAATGACTGCACCAGTGTTGCTTTGGCCGGGGGCAAGAGAAAAGAGAGAGCGCTGTTTGGACAAATGGAGAAGCCCTTCCACCAGCTGCTGTTTCTGGCTACTATTCCCTGGACCTCCTAGGTGGAAAGTCTTGGCCAGACTTCGGAGCTCCGGAGCAGGTAGAAGATCCAATACATCTTGGATCTCGGTGAGTTCAGACTCTAAGGCAGAAATTAAGTTGGAAGGAGTTCAAATCCTTGGGCTTTACACATCAAAGAGCAAGCTTTTGAAAGCTAACAAAACCCCACTCTTGCTCACCAACCTGTCTGGAGGAAGCCACTGGTGACAAGTTCTTGCACAACAGGATTGAGGTCTGAACTAATCTCAGCATAATCTAGTTTGCTCACTTGCAGCCATTTCAACTTCCTCTGAAACAGACGCACATATAGCATCTGTCCAGGCACTAAGATACAAGGAGCGAAGTGTTAGTTTTTATCAGACAATTCACTATCCATGCATATAAAACTGATATATAACCCAGATAACTTGCAAATATCATGCATTGTACTACAGTTCAGACTCTTCCACAGTATGCTTCACTAGTTATGTTCTGAAGTACATTCTCTACCTGACAGCTGTTTGAACCTCTGGATAGATGAGAGTTCCTCCTCGCTGAAGAGCATTCTGTCATCCTTATTCTCCAGCACTGTTCCCAGAACAGTCAGGAAGTTCTGAAGATAGTATGGCCGTCTGGGTGAACTTTGTTCCACAAAGGAGGCACTAGCATCCTGTGGAAGATCACTACCTCTATCCGGTGCCATAATCTGGTTCCTTTCTACATCCTTGCATTTGGATTTGCTGACTTCAATCTCTGGTAATGGATCAGCGCTGCCAGATTTGGCAGTTCTCTTCCCTAAATATCGTGTTTTCTTCTGCATGTCTGGGGCTACACATGCACCAGGAGACTCTTCTTTCTTCCTTTTCATTAATCTCAATGAAGCAGTTGTTTCTGCTGTTTGAGAGGCATCAGGACCCAATGATTTTACTTTTGGTGTGGCCTGTTCAATTTCTTCAACATCAGGTAGATTTTCAGTTGGTACCTGAGAAGTTAATGCTGAATTCATCACTAGGTGCTCAGATTTAACACTTACATTCTCATCAAAGTTTTCTTTTTGTGAGCTACTTGGCTCACTTAAGATTGGCTCTTCTTTGATAGACACTTGGGTGCTGTGAACTTTGGAGTTCTCTGAAAAGACCAACACTTTTTTGGAGAGTTTTGAAGACAAACGACCAAGACTGACTATCTTGCCCTCTCTGGCATGGAAACTTTTCTTAGGTGACTCTTGTCTTGTCATGCCACTCTTTTTAAAATATGGGCTTGTTTCTGCATCCTGATTATTTTCATGCATGCTTGCATTTTTCTCATCTGGACTCTGTGGGGTATTATTTGAAAAGGGCCAATATGTTTTCGCTTGTTCACTGCCATGGACTGCTGCTGCCTGTACGTCATTTTCCTCAAGAAAGTCTCGACACTGAGAGTCGATGTGTTCATTGATTTTGAAGCGAGGTATGAACTTGCCACACAGCGAGCAGGCCAGTTTTGAAGGTGGTGTGTTCCTGAAAAATGAAGTAATAGAAGGCCCTTTAGGCTGTTTTGCACTGCCCTTCTGCTCATCTTTCTTTGCTATGGAAAGTCTTCTTAGGGGTCTGGCATGGTCTTTCGATTTGCTTCTACCAGGCTTGGGACCCATACTCTTCAGATATATGAAGTAGTTCAGGGGGAACCTAGCTCTAAAGCTAGGCTTCTGAACCTATGAATGCAAACACACAAATTCAATACATTACACAATTAGGGCATAACCATGTATAGTTAATTGCATTGCGTTTTCAGGCAATTAAATAACATGCTCAGATATAATGTATATCTAAATTATACCTGCAAAAACAGCTTGATTACAACATACAGTAGTGTGCAAATGTCTTAGGCACTCATTATTTTATGACTCTTGCTTTATCAAGTCAGTACAAAAACATTTTAGATTTCCAAACATTACCTTTTCAGCAAAATAGCAAATGTCACAGAAAATATTTGTATGTCTATGTATTACATAATAGAATAGAAGTCTCCAGAAGAACTGTGGCAGGTTCTCCAAAACCTAGCAGCCAATTTCCTTACAAAACTGTACAAATGTAAAAAGTAAAAAGCCAAGGGTTATCACACCAAATTTTGACTTTGTTCAGTTTATTAGTCTTCTGCTCTTTATAGTATACATTTCTTATGCAGAAACGTTTAATTTTCATTATTTTTGAAGGAATCTCTGCTTTACAACATTTCTTTCCATGTGCCAAAGACTTTTGCATTGTACTGTATACGATTTTAGCACTCAATAAAACAAACAAACAAAACAAAAACAAACAAACAAACAACAATGCCAGGACATTACTTGTCCAAGTAGTTAAAATGACTTTAGTGTATAACCACAGCCTTTCCAAATGTCTTTGCACTTTTACATGTAATAAAATTATATGAATCTAATTAAATCTGAAACTGTTATGGCATTTGATGGATTGGTCATTTACAAGGTTATTTACATTACCTTCTGGAAGCAGCAGGCATTTTTACGTTTGCTCAGTTGCTGTCATCTAAAGCCAAAGAAATCTGTTGCCATGCAACCCTAATAAATACAAGATAAACCTTACATTTTTAAATGTCTTTAGAGAATGCCTGTTAGGCATAATTTATAACAAACACACCAATGTTTTCATTAATCATACAGTTTATGCTCTTCTAAATAATTTTGTATTGAAGTATTGCTAGCAGCAAGAAAACGAAAAGAAAAAAGTACCCTTTGTGTGTGTGCCAATGCATTATTAGGCATGATTGGTGTGTAGGATAGACATGTTTAATTAAGAAGGAATGCAATCATGTTCCTGCTTGTACTGCAGCAAATAATTCTCACCAATTTTTCCAAATATTTCCATTCTGCGTGTGTCACAAATGGTTCCTACATGATTAGTTATGCAAGTATTACTGTAGGTTAAATCACTGAGATTTCACTAACAATTAAACAATCATTTGTCATTTTTCACCTCAAAAATTACTGCCACTTGGCAGCCAATCAATAAAGAGCACGAGCCTTCATTTGTTCCCCAAAGACAAAATTCTCCATTATTAGTTTTGTGCATTTTTGATCCTTCAACTTCTCTCCCAACTCCTTATACTCACAGAACAGCACATTTCCCTCAAGACAGCATGGAGGACAGTATGACTGTGCACAGCAGATTTAGCTTGGTGTTTAATTACATTAAGAAATGAATCAGCATATTCCTGCTTAGGTTTGGCACAGCAACACTGTTTTCACAGAAAACATCAGCTTGCATTGGCGTGCACCATTCTTCTCCCTTTGCTTAGTACGCCATTAACTAACTTAGGCCTGTCAGCTACACCATTAATATTCACCGGCTGTTTTGCTTATGAAGATCCATGACTAGTGGGAGGTCTTAGGCTTTAAGCTGGAGAGGCAAGGAAAGGCACTTTACAAAAATGCATTAAGCATGTATCCCCATGGTTTTTAGAGTACTGCTTCACGTGTGTTTCATAAATACCTAGCAATAATTTAAAAAAAAAAAAAATACAAAAAATATAAGAGGACCGAATAGTTTTCTAAAGGTTGGATGTCCTTGACAGAGGCCCTAAACCCCTGCTCGACCAACTAAAGCAATTAAGGTAGTCCTTGCAAGTAAATAAACCATCTTTAACCACACCACTATTTTGTCCACTATCTTTCTGTATGGTTTTCTGTGTGTTCACTTTTTACTCCTGCTGTGTCTTGGATCTTTTTTTGGTTTGATCTTTTTGAAAAATACGCCCCTCACAAGTGTTATTACCATTAGATTCCTCGATAACTTCTCAGGCTGGAAGAAAAGATGTTTGGGCCAGACTTCTAGTAGTCACTAGAGAGTCTGGCACATTTATTCATTAAACTGGCCAAGAACCTCATACTTTTACAGAAATGGCAGGTGACCAGCCACAGACCTTTTCCCACAGCCTGTTGGCAAAGACGGAGATTATCTCATTTACTCACTGGTGCTTCAAACAAAACTTTTTAATAAACTTCAAAGAAGGAATTCTCTGAACCTTTTTCTGTTCAGTACTTCAAAAAGTGCATTGAGCTGCAGTGATCATAAGTGCTCCTGATGGAAACCGGCACACAGGCGATTGTAATCTTCAAGATTCTGAAGGTTGTGTGAGACTCCATGGCCGTTTAAGTCTAAGGTTGAAGCTCATTGTGTCACAGTGTTCAAAAGTTTCTCTTGATAGGCCGGATTCAGTGAGGGGTAATCTCAAAATTTGAGAGTTTGGAAGAATATACCAAAGACTAAAAGAGACTTCTAAGTGATTGAGTCAAGGACATCTGCCTACTCTTCTTGCAGCTCCTCAGGCACCTCCATATTAACATATGAAAGCACTTGAGGAGTCAATGAAATAGTGTTAAATGCGTTTGCGGTGTTGAAATGCCTGTTTGAATATTTTGAGCTGTCACTGAGTTCAATCAAACTTTCATTTAAAAAGTTACTGTGGAGTTTTTTCCACCCTGGAAATGAGTAAAAATTGTGCCCTCCAAAGAGCAGGATCGTTATTGCTTAGTGCAATACCTGCTCATGCACTGGAAATGTCACAAAATGCACACTGTCAGTGCTGAAAGTAGTAAACGCTGTGACTATCTCACAGCTGTCTGTGGAGTCTTGGATGTTTCCAGCAAACCAGGAAGATCATGGTATAACTTTAAAAACACAAACATCCTTGGGTTGTAGGAGACAAGTCCTTACACTGTTAGAGCTCCAGACAATAACAAGGTAAAACTGACCTGAAGCAACGTTTCATCCAGTTCCATATGTAACTGGCTTGAGCCCAGATAAATCAGACCTGATTCATAGTTCTCAAACCACCGTCTCACCACAGCAGGTTTTAAACACCTATACTGGATAGGGTTTCTGTCTTCCCAAATCTGAAACATTACGTTCTCTTTGGGACACTCTCAAACCTTTTCCTTTAATAGATTTTAAAAGCCACTGGGAGATGGACAGCCACATTTGAACCACTGCCATGTACCTTGCTTTGTCTTATGCTCTGTGAAAATAGTAGAGATTTATCCAATGGCATGTTTATGCTCCTGAACCTTTTTGTTCTCTCAGTGTTGCAGGTTTGAGTGCACTCTCTGCCATCTCCCTCCATGCAGTTTCTTATACCAAGTGTCCTCTTTCTGATATCCTGAAACTTTCATCATAACTTTCACCTTTCCCAATGCACATAATCACAAACATACATATATTTTTACAAATCTGACATTATTCCGAAAGACAGCTCAGTATAGATTAGATGTGCTCATTCGTTTGAGAAAATATAAAAATAAAATATCTATATTCATTCTGATAATAGCATTCAAAGAAGCAGTTTGTAAGGTTTATGCCCTCTATAGCTTGCAAGGTGAAATTCAGTTTCAGTGAGAAATCTGATAAGCCTCCTCCAGATGGAAACTTAGAGCCTACTCCTAGCACATGACAATATCACTGTAAATCACTGTTTCCCATGGTGTCTTGAAATGTATGATTATCATATGTCTAGAAACACTTGAAATTATAAACTATATATTTAATGTACAACATTTATGATTTAAGATTTAAGAGCAAATGCACCAAAAATAGACTGGCACTTTTTTTTTTCTTGTTAATACTCAATGCTTTAGCTGTTTGAGCTACAAGACCTCAGATTTTACTCCTCTGTCCAATTTGCACATAAAACAAATGAACCAAACTGTACACTTACACATGAGCTTCATGGAAAACAGACCTGAATGGCCTGCTATCAGTGTGAAGGCTCTCAGCACTGAGCTAGCTGTGCCTCTCAGAGCTGCTGTTTCTAATAACAGAGCAGAGGATGAGTGTGAAACAGCAGCAAAACTCAGCTTTCCTTTAAGAACAAAGCCGTGTACTAAATGCTTTCTTACTGGACTTGTAGAACACTGAGAATGGTTTAAAAAGCAATTCTTTCATACGCTATATAGCGCACTAAATAACACGGAGCAAGCGGTTATGAATGCTACCAAACAGCTAGCGCACTACTAGGAGGAAGTAGCCAGTGAGAAAACGGTTTTTATATTTCAAAATAAAAGTCTTACCGGCCTTTTACAATTACTTTGACCCCGAGTGATAAAAGCTTTCAGTGTGGAGTACAAACAAATGCAGCTTGCTTGCTTGCTTGCTTGCTTGCTTATTTATTTATTTATTTATTTATTGGTGCTAATTCTTTTGATACACTTTACTTATAGACTACACTTTTTAAGAAAAAAAAAATATTTCAAAAAGTTGTTTTATGTTTCTATATTATTATTAGTGTGTGGGTTTTTTTGGCAAACAGTTTTGCACATAATTCTGTCTGCTTCACAAAACCTGGTGTAAATGACCTCCAGGTGTATTGTGTTATTTTTGTTGCATAATTTGCAAATAAATAACACTAAAGTTCCACTAAAGAAAAATGAAATCCACAAATAAATAAAAAAATAAACAAGATGGACAATTATTTTTGTGTTTCATAAATAAAGCTTTTCTCTTCAGGGAAGACTTTCCTCTAAATTTTGAAGCATGGCTGTGGGGATTTGCTCATTCAGCCACAAGAGCATTAGTGAGGACAGGCACTGATGTTGGGTGAGGAGGCCTGGAGCGCAGTCTGTATTTCAGTTCATCCCAAAGGAGATCAGTGGGGTTCAGGTCAGGGCTCTGTGCAGGCCACTCGAGTTCTTCCACTCCTGCTGCGGCAAGCCATATCTTCATGGATCTCGCTTGGTGCGTATGGACATTGTCATGCTGGAATATGTTCGGGCCCCTTAGTTCCAGTGAATGGAAATCTTAATGCTACAGCATTCTAGATAATTGCGTGCTTCAGACTTTGTGGCCACAGTTCGGGGAAGAACTACATATTGGTGTGATGATCAGGTGTCGACATAATTTTAGAGTCAAATTTATCAGATTTCTTGGTCTTATTAGTTCCAACATACATTTTATTTGAACTAGACTTTTACATTGTATACATTTTTTTACATGGCCATTTAGGAGAATCAGTCGAATGGTGGAATGTCACTGTTGTGAAAGTCAATCAGGATAACAGTAAATAAAACCATTCTGTTCTGAACATGCATGTTTGAGCCACAAGGTGGAAACATTTACTTCTTACCAAAATTTCAAGGGGTGTATCTGACTTACAGAGCACAGATATTCCCAATCAGTCCTGCTGTGCATAAAGCCCAGACTCAAGATAAAACCTTCTCCAGTTTCTCACATGACAGCGGTGCTGTTCACAGTGGTATGACTTTTTGTTCGGCTTCCTTGGTGTGGTGTTTACGTAAAGTATCAGACATTTAAGCACATACCAGTCATCTCTATGACCTATAAACATTTGATGTTTATTTAGTTCCATGTAAATTTCAGCTTCAACTTTAGCACAAATGGCCAACAGCTTACCAGTAATGCATGAGCTTGCTGATCATTTTACTAGGTCTTGTCCTACATCAAACTTCTGATTAATGACTGTTAAATGCCCCTGTAAAAGGTGCACATACTGTATATTCACCTGGGGCACAGTTACATAGCATTGCATAGCATTGCCACCTTGGTTCGATCCTGAGCTCAGGTTATTGTCTGTGTGGAGTTTTGTGCATGTGGGTTTTCTCTGGGTTCTCTGGTTTACTCCCACCTCCCAAAAACATACTAGTTGGTGCATTGGCTATGTGAACATGCAGTTGGGTCTGTAAGTATTTGGACAGTGACACAATTTTAGTAATTTTGCCTCTGTACACCACCACAATGGATTTGAAATGAAGCAATCAGGATTTTATTGAAGTGTAGACTTTCAGCTTTAATTCAAGGGGTTTAACAAAAATATTTAGGAATTCAATTTCCCTCCATTTTCATAGGCTCAAAAGTAATTGGACAATTGAATTGTTTCATGGCCAGCCGTGGCCTGTTTCCTCGTTATTTCATGACAAATTAAGGAGATAAAAGGTCTGGAGTTGATTCCAAAGCTGCGTCTCAATTCGCCTACTATCCATCCTAAATAGTATCCGAGATTAGAAGTAGTGTGTCCCAAATCGTAGTATACTGAAATGAGTATCCCAAAGGTATACTCTAGGTACCCGGATTGTCTCCTGTTTCTGGCAGAAGTGTGGATCCGTGGACACTATTTTAGCTAATATTGCCCACAACTCCTTGCGCAGGGGAGGAGGAGTTTTGTGAAGGTTTGCGGAATTCAAGGATGCATTTTTGAGAGATGTAAATGAAATGTGGAAAAATAAATCAAGGTAATGGTAAATTAAATTATATAATATAAATTCTATAAGGAATAATGAATGAAGAAAAGCTGAAATGCAACGAGGAGTTTGTTTACAGTGACAGTTTGCATAACTAGGCAACAACGTTCTCTTCCGTTACATGATGTGTTAGTATGTCCCAGTACTTGCATACATTTTTGCTACATACTTAAAAATATGTACTTTTTCTTCACATAAAAAAAGAGTACATACTTTTAGCGCACAGTATATGTAGGCAAATTGAGACACAGCACAAGTGTTGAATTTGCATTTGGTAGCTGTTCATGGGAACTCTCAATATGTGGTCCAAAGAAGTGTCGATGCGAGTGAAGGAGGCCATCATTTGGCTGAAAAAACAAAACAGACCTATCAGAGAGACAGCAGAAACTTTATGAGTGGCCAAATCAACAATTTGGTACATCCTTAAAAAGAAGGAATGGAAAAGAGTGACATAGCACAGGCCTTTTATAGGCTGCCTAAGAGAGGTTACAATCAAAATGTGATGACTTCGCTATTATTACTCAGCAAGAAAGAGGGCAATTGGGAATAAGTTCACTACTTCTGAAGGAAACCATACTAACATTTACAACAGGTGGAACCATGGTCTATTTGGCCAGGATGGGCTATCAGCATTCTGGTAAAGTCCATCAAATGGGCTACAGCATCATCCAAAATGGTGATAGCTCTGGAAATCGTGCTAATCAGCCCAATCTGGCCCAAAGCACACATATATCACTGTCCTGTCTGTGAACTACCTTGGACAGCACGTTGTCTTTCTGTTCACAAAAAGATCGACCTCCACTCTGCCATGGGTGTTCCAAATGAGCTGCCCCACCTCCTGGTTAATTTACCAATCTAATTTGCCAGTGGACACAGGCCTTCTGCGAGCCAGTACATCTGCCGAAATTTATTTGCATGTGGCCACTTGAAATTTTCTGACCACATCCATGATTGAGATGGCTCTGTCTCCAGTAAGAAGGCTCTCACGACACACCTATTGAGCTTCATGCCAATGTACAGATTGTGTAGGAATAAATAAAAAGCCTTTTCTTGTGATATTTAGTCCCAGAGCTTCCATAGGAGATCAGGAGTATCACAATGTCAGCAGCATGCTGCTCAGAGGACACAGCGGACCCAGAGTGGGATCACACGTGAGCTGTTTTTGTTGTTGCTCTTGTGCCCCTTTGACCAGTAGACAGGCAGTAACATAACACGAAAGAAAAGCATTCAAAGTCTCTGTTTTTCAACTCACCACTTTTTCTGACAAGCTCACTGTCCCACACACACACACACACACACACACGGGCATTGCAGAGGCTCTAAAGCAATTCACACTCAAACCCTGGGTGTTAGAACCAATCCAAAGGGAGGAACCCTGAACTGAAAAGTCACTCCACTTATGTGGACACTCCAGTGCGATTGGAATGTTGAAATATATATTTCAGATTTACATTTGTTCACAGAAGCTTTCTTCGCCTCTAAGCAGTTTGAAAAGTGTTATGTGTTTGCCTTCACCCTCCCTGATTGGTAGCTGTCTTATGATAGGAGAGAGCTGAATAGTGGATGTGACCAGACTGGGGAGAAAATGGAGTGGAAAAAATCTGGTTTATGTAGCATTCAAAACAGCAGTTTTTTTTTTAAAGAAGACATTTAGGCTTCTCCTTTTTTCAGAAACAGAAGATATCTGGTCCTTGCATCTCAATTGCCAGATTTGCATCCTTATTTTTGCAGTAAAACCACCCCTGTGACTTACTGCATTGTACTACTATAGTTCCTATTTCTTGGAGTGCTCCCTGTTGGAGGTCTGTATCCATTGTGCCTCCTGTTGTAGGCATTATTTCATTAAGGGCCAGGAGCAATTGTATCACCATGTTAGAGTTAAACTCCACATTGACAGGTCTTTTATATTCAGGCTGTAATCAGCATGGATTTACACTCAGAGCTTCATCAGTCTGAAGCACTAGTGAGGCCACCAGTCTCTCTACCAGAGGCATTGATTTCAACACTTATTCTGCATCTGCCATTGCAGCCAGTATGCTTATTAGTTTGCAGCTTCAATGTGCTCTCAAACATGCATAAGAGCTCTAATGAAACTGGTATATTGTGAAATAGCCCACTCAACTATATACTACAAAATGTATTAGGCATTCAATCGGCTGTTGTTGGAGTTTTTCCAAGGCAGCTTGAATACCAGCCTGCAGTGCATTCGCTGCATCACACTCTCAATATCACAGACTATTCTGATGATGGGCAATAAATATTAACCATCACCCAATATATGCATCAACACACACTTCTCTGATGGTGCTGATATTAATTTATAAATTTAGCAAGAAACGAAAGGATTAGCTTTTATAAGTATGCGTCTATACTCCTTGGAAAAACAAGAATTGGAACGGGGATGAACATGATGTAGTAGGGGCCATTTATAGGTTACGCACATGGGTTCACGATGAGGTGACAACTTTGCTATTTTTACTGGGCAAGGAAAGCAGCACACATGAATCTCCACTAGTTTCAAAACAAACCACCCCGAAGTAAAAGATTTACATGCACGTTTTTACGACTTGTCTTGGACTCAAATGTTTTATGTCAGTATTAACCTATTCTTTATACTATATGGTTTTACAATTGGGTTACTACAGTTACCCCTTAAACTCCCAGTTTATTAACTTTACTATTTAATATGAATTATCCAGTGCAGTGATACTAATGTAGGGTATACATTAAGGGTATGTAGGGTATGTTTTGATTGAAGAATATAATTCAATGGGTCCTGGGCGTTTAAGGGGCTAATGTTCACAAATTTTATTATTTTAATGATCAGAAAAATTCTGATAGCAGAAAAAAAATCATTGAAATATAAGCACATAATGTTTCATATCCGACAGTTTCACAGTATTAAAAGTACAGTGACAGCATTTCCCATAAATAGTACGGCCCTCGTGGAGACTGTACATAACTCATTTGTAAAAAGTTTATTTAGAAACAAGTCAAACATAACACTTCAGTTAACAGTCCTCCCTGTTTAAAAATGGGGGGAAAGCTTAAACCATATAACATAGAAAAAGCATCCTTAAGCCCTGATGGAATTAAGGAAAAAAGTAAGCAATAAAAACAGAATTACATAATTCTTCATAGCATGACCTGAAAATGAAAAGGCAATCCTCCATCAATAACTTAAACGACAATTAAGAAAATAAACCATTTATTTAAAAAAATGAAATGTGTGAAAATCCATTCCCTGGTGTGTATCTTGTCTTAATGCCAGCATTAAGTAAAAGGTTGATGCAGAATCTCAGAATGTTATGAGGTGCAGCAATGGTAGTTTTTGACACACAGCACAAGACACACCTGGCAGGGGGGAAAGAGGGAGTGTGAGAGGGTTTCCTATTTCCTGCTGGAAAGTACGAGGAAGAATCAAGACATGGCAGTAACGCCAGTTCGAGACTGACCACTGATTTGGCTAAATTGTTTGAAAAAATATGGGACCTTCAAAGTGACCACTTCTCTGATAATTTGGTGATAACAATAACCATTTTAATAAGAGCCAAGCAGAAACATCCTTAACATGGAGCCATCAGATCATTTTTGCACACATATCTTGCTATGAAACTTTTTGGTTGTAGCTAGGAGGTAGGCTATGATTGATTAACAGGCTACATCTTAAAACCAATTTGAGAGATATACTGAGAACTGCATTTTTGACCTAGAATGAGCTACCACCTGCATCATTTCAATGAGGTAATGCAGTTTCAATTCAATTATTAAAGGCAAATAAATTCATGAACGTTTTCAGAGGGTTCGCCTCTATTGATCTACTTTACCATTGCCATCTTACTGCTGCGTACCTGTACTTGTCTTAAGTTTCCTTTCAAACCTACAAATAACATGAATTTTTTCCCCAAAAGCAGTGTTGCGATAACATTGTTCCAAAGTTTACTAAGATTACAAAGATTACTTTTGACCCAGCTCTTTCTAACAGCTCAGATCTTAAATGTAGTCTAAGTAATATTAATAATTTAGTAATAAATTACATCATGAGTGGCATGGCTGACTACACAGACTAGAAACAGAACATGAAACAGAATCGAGCATGCTGCGTTGAACGCTGCAGCAGACACACATTTTTGCGGTAGCACACTGAGCCTGCATCTCTCAGTCCTTTACGAAGCAGTATCCATTACGGCCACTAAGTTTTGCTTAGTGCGTTCTTTAAGGCTACATTGATTTTGGTAACATCATCTAAGACCACAAAATTATAAAAGCCTCAATATGCACAATTTGGTGAAAAGCATGAACAAACTTACAAAGAATTCTACTACAACAGTTGTTTAACACACTATGGATACTCAAAACTCAAATATAATATCATTTGAAGTGAATTTTTTTATGAATATTGGCATATATCTGCTTTGGACAAAAAAAAAAAAAAAAATCAACATTTCAAACGTGACCTGTCTCTCAGCTCATTTTTCAGCTTTGCAGTGATTTTCTTTTCTTCCTAATGACACCAGTCTTCTTTGAGTAAATCATTCACCCTGTATTCTTTTAACAAGAGCTCCAGAAACCCAAAGGACCTAAATCCTGAAGATAACAGAGCAAAACACAAAGCTGATATTTATCTGTCTTTAAATATTTCATCATGTTGTGATTTAACTTAAGAAGGCAATTTTGCATATTTTGATCTTCTTTTCTGGAGTGAGTTCAAACAAGCAGCACCAGTAGGAGGGAAGGCTAGCCTACATTTTCTGTCAAGGCATAGAAAAAAAAGATCCTGACCTGGTACAAACATGAAAAACACGACAAAATGGAATAATATAAGGTGGAAGACAATATGAGCTGGTTGACCTTAATATGCGCTTCCTGCTGCTTGGTGCTTTCAAAGTGTGTTTTGATGTACGCTAACAAG
Source organism: Pangasianodon hypophthalmus (assembly GCF_027358585.1). NCBI lineage: Eukaryota > Metazoa > Chordata > Actinopteri > Siluriformes > Pangasiidae > Pangasianodon > Pangasianodon hypophthalmus. Next base: position 15,735,892 of record NC_069715.1, on the reverse strand, counting down.
AAAAGAGTGGAAGGTACCGAGAGCATGGGGGATGATGACAAAATGATAAGCCTTCCTTGTCAACAAGATCAGCAGCTTCTTTTACTTTTTTTCTGTTTTTCACTACCTTATAGCACAACTTTAACTAGCAACATTTACTGGTTTCTCCTACAAAAGCGCAAGGACACACAAGTTATATATAGAAAATAAAAAAAAAAAATACAAAAAAAGTAAACATTTTGACTTTCACACAAACAAATATGATTAAAAATAATAAGAATGCCATTTCATTACAATAGTGCCAAAAATTAAAATAAGATAGCTTGCATAGGGGGATGAAAGAAAATGTAGGTAGGAACACTTACTGGAAGGCAACATGGGAACTTATTTGAAAGTATCATATAGTGCAAAACCCCAAGAAGGAACCGGTGGGGGTGGGGTGGGGCGGGAATAATTAAATACAACATATCCCCATAACCAGGTTAATACCAGCCCAAACCAACATACACCCTGTCAGAACTTTTTAGCAAGGGAGTGCTATGAAACCCTCCCCCACCCCCCCCCCCCACCCCCCCCGACATGTGGACTTTGGTCTCTTGTGTGATTATTTGGGGCGATGGAGTTGTGAAATTGTTGTGGTGATGGAGATGGTGTCACCCTTTCCCTGCCCACTGGATTGCTGATTGCCGTTAGCGCATCTTGTGATCGTCAGTGTTGCCCATGTTGGAGCCAGGGCTGGGGTCCTGCTGTCGCCTGGGCTGTGCCACACACACACACACAAACACACAAACACACACACACAAAAGGAGACCACAGTTAACATTAATGGAGTGGTTGGTAATTTGAAGATTGGACCTAAATATTCTCAAACATTGTCATGAGATGGGGTTTTAATATGCTATTGTTCAGGAGAGAAAATGGAAGAATAAGCAGTTCATCGTAGTATCTTGATCAGAAAACACTGGACCACGTAAAACTGCGCAGATGTTACTCGTCACCTGATACAGCTTTAATTACACCTTAAACATGGACAATGCTGTTATCATGGACAACACAGAGTACTCTCACTACCTCTGCCTTACATTTAGGACATTTTTGGGTTAACGTACAAGGACAGCTTCCTTCTGAGGCATGTAGTATGTTAGCTAGTTGTTAGCTTATCTGCACTTTATTTGAAAACTGCCTCTTTTTATTAACCAGGTTGTGGTTTTATCTAAATTCAGAAGCTGATTACTGACTGTAAATGAACACTGTGCTATTTATACAAGAAGTGATTACGTGTGATGAAACTGAATGTTGTCTCGAGAACAATGCTGTATAAGGTTCTCATGCTGCCCGACGAATTAGGTACATCAGCACAAAAAACAAACAAAAAAAAAAAAACAGCACTGTATCATAAAGCATAAAATATTAAGCAGGTAATATAATGTGGAAATTTAAAATCTACATAAGCTTACATGAAACAAATCAAACAATACAAACCAGTGTGTATCGAATGACTTCGAAGAAAGAGCCAGATTATTTTCCCTAAAACGCACATGCAACACATAACAGAAACAGCAGAGGGCAGCAGAGCTCAGCTCCAGTGCAGACTCTAAAAATGGAGCTACTTTTTTTGTTTGAGTGGCAGGCAGTCATTAGTCTTCAAATCATTTAAAAATAAAAAGATGACTGCTGCCCCGTATCACAGATACATATGTTTATGTGCATATGCCTAAATCTCTCCCAACATAGACGTTGAGACACGGACAGGGCAGACGGACAGGCAGACGGCAAGGAGGAGAGGCAGACATAGAGGCAGACATCGTGTGAGCTCATCGTCCACCTGACTAACTGTTATAGCAGCTTCTAAGCCTGGAGCTGATCTAAACTTTTATTTCTCAACCTTCATGCATAAACTTTAGCCTTAAACAATAAAGCATGAAGCCTGCTGTAGTTTTTTTTTTTTTTTTTTTTTTGATGTGATCATACTGGTATATGAGGATGAATCAGCAGTGGCTCAAGCCCATTATGCCTTTTTCATTGCCTTTTTCCACTGCCATTACTCACTCACATTGCGGTTAGTGAGAGCAAAATGAGAAGAGGTTTTAATTCAAAGAGCTTTGAGTTTCTAAATGCATACATACAAATTATAGTCTCTGTGCCCTGTAAATAGAAGTTACACGTTACACATTTAAATTTTACAATAGCATGTCAGTCAAATCTTTAAAATATTGACAAAGCTCTAAATTAGGCCTCACACACCAAATGTAATGTGACTCTAGGACTGGGTTTTAACTGACCAAAAAAAGATGATGTTTTTTGCTCTCAGCACAACAAACTGAGCAATCTGAAACTGTAGTGTGTAGCAGCCATACAAACTACAAAAGACATTACAGCTAATGCTGCGTTCACGGTGCCTTGTAAGTGGTAATGTGCACGTTGTAATAACGCCATTTCCCATCTCTGTACATTTGACGTGCGAAGTAGAAAAAAAACATGGACAGCTCCATGAAAGCGTGTCTTTTGTTAGTTCTGTCAGAGCATGTGAAGCTCATTAAAAAGTTACTTTAACCACATTCTTACAGTTACAGGACTGAGTGGCTATTGGTACTGTTCTACTATAGTGAATTTCAAATATTCAGTCATCATTTTGGACCGAAATAGCAGCACAGCAACAACAGCGAGACTCCCAGACTATAGGGAGTAGCTTAGCAACACGCTAGCCAGCAGACAATAGCAGCTAACGTTAGTGATAATTATAATGATGATGGTTACCTTCTCAGAACAGCGATTAGTATGTTCAGTGTTTAATCAACAGCAATTAGTATGTTTAGATTTAATCAAGTTCTGTATCTGTATATTAACTGCTCTAAAGCAAACCTCTATAAACTAATTTAAAGGTAGAGAATTCTTTGTCAAAAGAATTGACAATTGAGAAGACTACCCCAAGTTGACTAGTTGAAATTTCAAGTTGAGGGGGTGTTTTTGATGGATTTTACCAGTTGCAGGCAGGGAATTACAAGTCGCAACTTCACCTCGAACACAGCATAAACTTTGGGGTAAATGTCTGCATGTGTGTGTTTGTGTGTGTGTGTGTTTGGGTGTGTGTGACTATGTGTGTGTCCATATCGAGAGAAAACAATATCGATCATATGGAGCCAAGCAGGAGTGTTTGCCTGTACCGCAAGTCAATAGAGCTTAGATTAGGCTGGGCGAGACAGCACTCCTAATGAAGATGATCAATACTAATGATATATTAATACTTTCTGGGCCTGAGCATCAGTCATGCGCTAATCCCACCTGCAGTAAAGGCCGAAAGTTGGATGAAAAATGGCCCATCTATTCTCCATCCATCAGAGAGAAGGCCATTAAACTCTTACCCCCATCCCCCCAAATACATCTCTGTGGTGGGACCACACACTCATACGCTCTCACATGCACACAATGCTGTAAGTATTACACATGCAGACAGAAAAGTGAGTCTCTCTGTTACACACACAATCAACATCGTCTCAGTCACAACCAGGCTGATTCTGTTCACTCTAAACAACATATGTTCTCATTTGCAAAGCAAGCCTCGCCTTCTTCCTCAGATAATGTACTGCCACCCCTACCCTGTCATTTCAGCAGCCATTTCTGCACAAAATAAAGGGCTGCATGTCAGATGTGAGTCCTGGCCAGATTCGAACCATTATTCCCTTAGCCAGAATAAATAAAGGAGGATAGAGAGCTGGAGAGAAGAGAAAAACTCCAGAGCCACAGTCTCAAAAGAACCTTCAAGATCCAGAGACATTATATTTCCGGTAGGATGAGAAAGTGTTAAAGTATAATTAAAGGGGTACAGAGATTATGGATTACCTTGGCTGTCATTGATGAAAAGTTTTGATTTTCATCCCCACTAAAAATGCATTAAAAATGATATATGATTGATTTTCTAAGTGTTCACTAGAAGGTTTGGCCCAAACATGCTGGAACTCTCAGAGGGCTTTCCAACATGACAGCAGAATATATTATTATATACACACTGCCAGTTTTATACACCTGATATTTTAATATTTTTGTTTAAACAGCACCATATTAAATACTCTACATTTGAAAATCTAACCAAGAAAAAGGTGTGTGAATCAGGAAAGGGTTATTATTAAATGTTAAGTGAATTGTGAAATTACTTAATTTTATTGGAAAAATCTAGATCGAGTTTAATCAGAAAAGGTTCTTCATCACTCAGATTAGGAACATATAGAGTAGGGATAGAAACGAATCACCCCCTCTCAAAATGTTCACTTTTTTGCTTTACAGTCTGAACTGATAATCCAAAAAAACAAGATTTTTCCTTATTTACCCATCACACATCACAACATGCAAGCGAAAGAACTAGAATAACTTGGTTTGATAAAGGATCACCCTCCTTAGATCATCACTTGTAAACTTAATCAGGTGTAACTAATCACCTTCTGGACTGCACACCAAGGCAACTGGCTTCCAGCTTTAATCAACTCTAATGGTTTTGATTAGTTCAGAATAAAAGCAGCTATTCCTAGAACATTCCAGTGCTTGATAGTGCATTTCAAAGCAAACAATCTACTATGGGTGGCAAGGCACTTTCAAAAGAACTTGGAGATTAAGTGGAAAGGAACAAATCAGGAAATGGGTAGAAAAAGATTCAAAGGCTTTATGCATCCCTAGGAGCACAGTAAGTCCATAATTAAAAAGGGGAATGTGTGTGGTACCCTGCTTGGATCAGGCCGTCCCTCCAAACTGGATGGCCAAGTGCAGAGGAAACTGCTCAGAGAAGCTACCAAGAGGCCGCTGGAAACAAGGAGTTACAGGACTTTATAGCAAAGAGTGGTCATTGTGTGCACGTGACAACACTATCACAAGTGTTCCACAAATCTGGCTTGTATGGCAGGGTTGAAAGAAAAAAGCCGCTCCTCAATAGAGGTCACATTAGGTCTCATTTGAGCTTAGCCAAAAAGGACCTTGAAGATTCTGAGGCCAAGTGGAAAAAGGTGCTATGGACAGCATAGACCAAAATCAAACTTTTTGGCCTCAACGCCAAACGGTACATCTGGTGGAAAGTCAATACAGCTCACCATCCAAACAACACCATGCCTACATTAAAGCATGGTGGTGGTAGCATCCTGTTGGTTGGAGGGGGTTGTCAGGGGCACTTGGACAATGGATGGAGCAAAAGACCGACAAAGTCTTGAGAAAAACATCCTGCTCTCTGCCAGAAAGTTGAAGATCGGAAGAAGGTTCACCTTTCAACAGTCACCTTTCGACAATGACCTGAAGGACACCACCAAATTCGCCATACAGTGCCTGTAGGAGAAGAAGGTGAATGTCCTTGCATGGCCTAGTCAAAGCCTGGACTTAAACAGTATTGAAAATCTATAGAATGACTTGAAGATTGCAGTCACCATCCAATTTGACTGAGCTTGAACAGTTCTGTAAGGAAGAGTGGGCAAATTGTGCTCAGTCTAGGTGTGTAAATTTGGTACAGAAGTATCCAAACAGATGCAAGGCTGTAACTAAAGCAAAAGGTGCTTCTATGAAGTATTAACATTGGGGGTGATCCTTCATATATCTCAGTTATTCTTGTTTTTTATTTATTATTATTTTTCAGAAATATTGCTATTTTTTGCTTTCTATACCCACTGTAGCACAGCACATATTTTTACAGTTAATACTAGCACTGTCTAGGAGTCATTATCTATAGTCTTAACACCTTTCCCTTCTTTAAGAAAGCACTCATTTAGAGCACGATTAGGAGAGCAAGCAGTTAACAAATTCCACAAAGATTTAGCTTTCCTAATTTAATTGCTATTCTGTATCATTTTGTTTGGTTTGTGGCAATAATACTAATAGTGATTAAACTGTAATAAAACAACTCTAGGTATTCAGTAACATTTGACTGGCAGTGTATGTAAAAGCTCCAGAAACTGTATGAATATGGATCATGACTGAGCTTTTGTAGTATATTATAAAACAGAAAGTGCAGAAACACATACTAAGCATGAATACACAGATCAAGCTGCTATAATGCATGCACATGCTCTAATAGAACATCTTCACAAAAGACAAACCCATGCAGTCTCTTGCTTTCAAACAACACACACACACACGCACACACACACGCACGCACACACTCACACACTTACAGGCACAGACATGGTTTAGTGCATTACACAGGGATAGAGAGAAGCAGAAGAGACAGACCCTGGTCCGTGAATGCCATCAGTCCCAGATTTTTGATGCCACAGGGTCCTAAAAAACACAATTTGGTTTTCATCTTAGGAGCGCAGTTTGGATCGACTTCAGAATGATTCTGTACTAAGCAAAGATTCTGCATGCACTGAGCCACGAGTCAACAAGTAAAGCACGTGTATTGCGCACACACACACACACACACACACACACTCTTAATCTTAGTTATAACTCAGTTGCATTCTAGCATATACTAATGTATATAAGTTCATTACAGAAGTAACAATTAGTTTTAAGCATCATACATTATGTTAGTGGCTGAAAATGCTAGCAGAATAAGTATACCTGCAGGACAATAGAAAATACAGCACGGAATTGCACACGGAAAGATAGAACACATACACATAGTCATACACACCAACAGGGTTACCTTTTTGTCCCACCACAATTCTAAATATACAGAATATGCTGTTGTGTATGCATGCACTAACCTGTACACTAAAAACGACACATTCACCACTACCACACACGTACATATACACTCACCTCCAGGTCCTCGCGGTGTGAACGATCCCTGTCCTCAAAATCACGAGTCCTCCTGCGAGCCTCCTCAAAGGCAGCCTGGGCAAGAGCATCCTCATGCTTCACACACACACACACACACACACACACATAGGGAATATTGTACCACGTCAATGCATATGAAAAATGAGAAATAGCTTTATTGAAAGGTAAGATATTGCTGCACAATGTGAGCTGTGGTATGTTTTCTGGTTATACCTGTGCTCGTTCATCATCATATTCCAAACAGCCCATTCCATCCAGACGTTGCAGGTCAATCCAGCCTCTCCAAATCACACACACTCCATTTAAGATCATAGGGGCCTTCAGGTACACCTGTGCACACACACAAAGACACACACAACGTGGTTGTAATAAATGCATGCAGTGCGATATCCCACAGACAAACTGCATTGTATACAGAAGAACTGTTAAAAACAATGCACTGATGTGACATTACAGTCTCTAAAGTCTTGCTATAAATATGAGCCCATACATTTAAAAAATTAGCCAACCACCCAACCAAACACAAAACCCACAGATGCTGAAATGAGGATTAGTGGCTTTTTTGCATATCAACTGGAATTTGATTTAAAATTAAGGGGAATAAATGATTATACAAAAATGTACCCAACGGATGTTCTTCCCTAATGTCAAAACCAACTACTCTATGATTGTACCCACAAATGAAAACGCCTCACTGCGTCATGTCCGGACACACAATGGCCCATTTGAATTGTAAAACATGTGGTCTTAAAAGCATTGACAAACTAAAAATGAGGGCATGCTCTAAGATGTGTGTATAATCCACTGTTTATGTTTTTTTTTTTTATTTGCCCCTAGCATAATGCTCTGTCGTTAACTTCCTGTGATGAAATTGTTTATTTTTAGAGGCTAGCGTAGCGGCAGGAAAGACTACACTGACACTCTCTTAGCAGACATGAGCAAAGCCAAGTCTGAATTTATTTATACTGATCAGGGGCAGTGGTACACCGGGTACATGATTACATCCATGTGTCTGAGAGAGAGAGAGAGAGAGAGAGAGAGAGAGGGAGGTCTGGTGTAAATGTGCAAGACATGTTGTGGAGGAGATGTAGGTGAGATGTGTGAAGAGAGAGGTTGAACAAAATTGTGCAGTCGATCAGTCCAGGAGTGCTGTTTGTTTCTGTAGCAACGTGGTGCATGAAAGCAGGGCCATAAACATACACCCACACACACACACACACACACACACACACACACACACACACACACACACACCCACACACACACACACCCACCCACTGACCCACCAACCCACAAACACACACACACACCCACTGACACACACACACACACACACACGCATTATATACAAACTTTTGCATAGACGCTGCCAAAACCATACAGACACCCAAAACCAAAAATGAAGGCAGAAGTTCCAACACAGTGGTATAAAGTCTACAGAAGCACAGAGCTGCTAAAACCCAAATCACACAGCAGTGTGTGGATGGTCACTGGACACGTCTCTGCCAGTCAACATGCTCTTCCCAGAAACACAAACAACACAAGCTTTGTCTATCACTAAATGCCTTTACTACAGTGTTTTAACTGTCTCTCTTTTCTCCTTCTTTACTGTATGTGCCTCAGCTGTGCGGATATCCTGTTTTTCCTCTGACTAAGTGAAGTAATGACCACAAACGGGCCAAATAAGTGAGGAATAAAACATGACGGGGCATGCTCTTATAGCAAAGTCATTTGTCCTGTTAGACTGTTAGTGGAAATCTTAGTGGAAATATATATATATATATATATATATATATATATATATATATATATATATATATATATAAAAATTTGTGCTGTTATAGAAAATAAATGAACAACTTTGGCAAAACAGTTTCTCTGTTCTCTGGAATCTTGAAAAACTTCATTTGCACAAATATTTAAAAAATGCATAAGCAGTTAAAAATACAGTTAAGCACAATTAGGGCCATAACAAAAATTTTCACGTTTGAAACAGTTAGAAATTTGCCAGGAATTGGACCCATGAGCACATCGTCTCCCTACACAGTGAGGAGGATCAGTATACTTCCCCCTACACAGTGACGGAAGCCCAAAGATCACAGTTCTAGACTTACGCAGTTTAGTTGATTTCAAAGAAGCTGCATGGAGACAATTCAAGAAAGAAGCCCTTCCTGAGAGCATTTCACAAATTGGCTGAACTTCACCATGGCATAATATGTTGTGGTCAGATGAGACCAATTTCAATTTTTTTTGGTCATGCACACTATCAGCATGTTTGGCAACAAAAAAAACTGCATACAAGGAAAAGCACCTGATACCCAGTGTACAACATGAAGGTGGATCAGTGATGCTTAAGGTCTGTTTAGTGAATGGTGGTTCAGGGTCACTTGTGAAGATTGACGACATTATGAATTTTGCTCAGGATTTAACCAGGATAATTTCGTACCAAAACCTGTTTGCCTCTGTCAGGAGGTACAGAGTTGGCTATAGAGTTTTCAACAAGATGGTGAGCCAAGTCAGCACGTAAATGGTTAAAGAAACACAAACACAAAGAGTCCACATGCACAAATGTAAAAATATAACTGAGTGTAAAATATTCTGCTTGGAGGAATGGACCAAGATCCCTCTACAATTGGCTCCAACCTTGTTAGACATTACTGAAGACACTCAGTGCTGTTATAATCTCCAGGGAAGCCAATGCAAAATATTAATTGTAATTTTAATTTTTAAAAGAATTTGAAAAAGACATGTTTAATTAAAAAATGAGACTACAAACTGTCCTTGTATGTTTAGAATACTTTTTTCACTTTCTTCAATGTTCTTCATGTTTTCCTTGTAGACTTTCATGGCTGAGAGAAGGCTGACATTCCCTGTCAATGTCTTGCACGAGTAGCTGGCACTGTCAGTGCATTAGCAGGAGCAGCTGGCACTATGCTACAGGCAATAGCATTGCTCTCACTATCTTCCTGTGATATACTTCATGGTTCTTCCTCACTTGTGTCATAGCCAGACAGTATGTGGTATTGGTCTCTTCAAATGACACTGATTCAGATCGGTTATGCATGACTCCTAGGAACCAGAGCCAACCACCAGCAAAGTTTTAGCACAGTGCCTGTCTTTCTGTTGGACCCTATATTTATATACAATAGACATAAAAACTTTACACACCCCTGTCAAAATGGCATTTTTGTGATGTAAAAAAAATGAAACCAAGATAAATCATGTCAGAACTTTTTCCTCCCTCAGTGTGAAATTACAATGTATACAAATTTAGTGAAAAACAATCAGAAACATTTTAGGGAAAAATAGGAAAAATAAAAAACTTACAATAGCCTCATTGCAGAAGTGTGCACACTCTTATAATTGGGGATGTGGCTGTGTCAGAATAAACCAATCACATTCAATCTCATGTTCAAAAGTAATTATCATACAGCTGTCATCAATGAAATTATTCTGATTAACCCAAAATAAAGATCAGGGTGGCTAGACAGAAGCCCTTCCTCACAAATAACATCCAAGCTAAACTAAATCACCCCAAACCATTTGGCAAAATGTGTTACGGTCCGATGAGACCAATTCCAAAAGGTATAATAATTCAATAATTCCAAGAGGTATCATGCTTTAGGGCTGCTTTTCTTCACCCAGAACTGGGGCTTTTATCAAGGTGGAGGGAATCAAGAATAGCTACAAATACCAGTCGATTTTAGTGCAAAACCTTTATGTGTCTGCTAGCAAGCTGAAGATGAAAAGGAATTTCCCCTTTCAGCACAGCAATGACCCGTAGCATACATCCAAATCAAAGGAATGGCTTAACCCAAAGAAGATCAATGTTTCTGAATGGGCTAGCCAGAGCCCAGACCTGAATCCAACTAAAAATCTGTGAGGTGACCTGAAGTGGGCTATGCACAGGAAAAATCTGACAGATCTAGAATGTTTTCACAAGAAAGAGTGGGAAAATATTGCTAAGTCAAGATGTGCCATGCTGATAGACTCTTACCCAAAAAGACTGAGTGGTGTAATTATAATCAAAAGGTGCTCCAACAAAGTATTAGTTTAGGGGTGTGCACACTTCTGCAACTGGGTTATTGTAAGTTTATTGTTTGTTTGTTTTTTAAAATTTTTTCCATATTTTTCCCTAAAATTGTTTTTCCACTTTATTTGTATACTTTGCAATTTCACATTAAAGGTGGGAAAAGATCTGACCTGATTTATATTAGTTTCATTCTTTTACTTCACAAAAACCTTCAACATCCATTTTAACAGGGGTGTGTAAACTTTTTATATCCACTGTACATATTCCTGATTGGGCATGCTGACAGGGCATATATCTATAACTGGATGGGATATTTGCATTTAATTCCCACCTAGGCTATATTGGGGAGGGTTGCAGTGTTGTTGTGTGTGGAGTGATCCAGTACCGGAACACAAAATGTGAGAGGTTAGTAGGAACCATACCTTTTACGGTAGACACTGCTCATCCCACCAATCCATTAGTGGAATGGTGCTAGGGTACACTGCGAATATGACGGAACCTTGGGTTCATTATAAGTTACAAACTTATAAGTTATAAGTTATCCATTATAAGTTACAATTACTACAACAGCTACATTACAGTCACCATTTTAGTTGAAAAACTGTACTGGCTCAATGATACTAAAATTTTGTAGCCTCTTCCATTCATCCTCCATCTAGGCTTTCACTGGCTATGAGGTTGCATCTGGAAATTTACACACAACATCATTGTTGAGAGTATTTTGCTAGAATGACTTTCATGACTACCATAATTTAGATTATGTAAATTACACAGCCAACCACTTCCGCATTGGCTTCCATTTCCCGGCAGTCAAACAAACTACAAACCAGTCATGATTCATTCCCCAGCACACAATCATTGGATGTCTAACTCACCAGACCTGTAATCAATCACACACACCTTTTAAATAGACTGGACGTTCAAACACTCAAAGTGTTGTCTCGCTCCTAGAGATGATTCCAAGCCTTTGTTTACAGTTTGCTTCTCTGGTTTTGACTGCAGTTTGTTTCCTAACGTTGATATTAGTGGTTGCCCAGTTTAGTCTGTTTGCCGATCACCTGACCTTTTTGTACTTTTTGTTTACTTCGAGTTTTGGAATTGTCTTTCAGATTATTTGCTACTTGTGTTTTCAGTAAACCTGCATTTGTATTCAACCCTGGCCTTGTACCTGACGTGCAGTTTAGCTTAATTTTCTCTAGTTAGTCAAACCACAATAATCTTGGTTTCACACCAGCAGCAATGTACTAGACTCCTGCTTTTGTTATACTACTTCAGTATACTTTGGTATACTATGCCAACTACAGGAATAGACTAGTGAGTGCATTTCTCTACTCTGGAGTATTTTGGTTGTAACCTGATTACTGAAATTCAGGGACCTGTGTCCACCACCATTCTTAATTCTCCATTCGAGGCGAAGTTGCAACTTGTAATTCCCTGTCTACAATTGGGAAAAATCACCGAAAACACCCCCTCAACTTGAAATTTCAACTGGGTAGTCTTGTCAGCTACCAGTTCTTTCCCTGTTTTACGGAATGAGGTCAAATCTACATTGCTGCACACAATGTGAACAGTGTAAAGTACCCCTTCTGTCCTTTTAAATTAGTTTATAGCAGGATTGGCTTTAGATCAGTTAATATATAGACACAGAACTTGCAACTTACCACTTACAATTTACCACAAATGCAATATAACTACAGCGTTGGGTGGATATGCTCAGCAGAAGCTCCTGTATGCTGAATATACCATAGGAACACCATGTGCGTGACTTGGACTGTGCTTTCTCATGCCAGCTTTTACTTTAATTTTAACACCTCTGTTCTTGTTACCTACAGTGTCCAGTGCGGTACACATAAACTATTAATAAAACAAATAGACCCAACACACATTTACCTACATTTACCTAGCTAGTTACCTGCTGCACTCGCTGACATTGACATAAGACACAAAACATTACTTCCTGCAGCATCTACAAGAGTGTGTATATACATTTACCACTACTCTGTAAGTTACTTTGAATTAACAAAATATGTTAGAAATCTTCTTAGACTCCTCTCTCTCTCTCTCTCTCTCTCTCTCAGCATAATGTGAGGAGATAAAAATCTGCAAATGCTTTAACATAATCTAGTATTTTAGTTAGGAACCACAGTGATGGTTCAGATAAATGGTTCAGATAATTCATGCAGTGGCAGAGGGGAGATCTGAACACTCTAAAACTCTAAATCTTTGAGAGTTTATTATTGATTCTTCAGCTGTGTATCTACAGATACTCGAATGTGCAGCATATGATACCTAACCAATGTACCAATGCACACACTACATGAGCAAGCACAGACGATTCGCACACTCACACACCTGATCACCAAATCCCATCATCTCATGAAAATTAACTAAATAAACACACATACAGTAGTTTCTGCAATCATGTTTGCAAAAGCAAAGCTGGACGAGAGATTAGTTGGAGGATGAAGGCAGCAATGACGACTCTGCAAAGAAAGCTGGAAGAAAGAAGTTCTTTTAATACTGTTCCTCAGCAGGAAGCAGGTGTTTGTGTTTTTATTTCTGCTGTTAACAACCGTTTAACTAAGACATTATTAGTTTTGTCAGCAACCGATTTGTCAGCAACAAGTGAATCAAAGCTAAACACGTCTTTTAAGCTTGTCATGCAGCGTTATCTGTCACGACCAACCCTAAAAGAGACACCATTTACATCATCTGCTTATTGTAAACACTGAATGTATAAACAAACAGAAGACACTTAATATTGCACTTAAATCTCACCATGTAGCGCAACGTAACAGCAATTTCCCTGTTTTCAGATCAATGTCTACACATCCCAGCTGGATATTGTGATATTTCACATGATCTCCTAAAACTACTAGGTAGCAGATATAGTTTTTTTAAATTAAGGCTTTTAAATGATTAAAAATCAGTTACTCGATTACTTTATCCTGCAAGGTGTGTAACTGAAACAGGCAGCCGTGGCACAGAACAGGGTTTCACTGTAAAGGAAAGCTACCTTTCAGGTAAAACAGGGCACCTGTTTATTAAAGTGTCTTGGCATTGAAACCACTCAACTGTCCCTATTATATCATTTATTATTTTCGTTTTATTATTATGTATAACTTGTATATAGCATGTTGGCTAATTCTGTAATGAAGTACACTAACACACACACACGCAAAATAATCAATTATTTGAGATTATCCATGAAATTATTGCACAAAATTATTTTACTTTACTAACAGCACCAATTTAATAACAGCAACATTTTTGGGCAAAGCAGCAAATTCTTTTCAGCCAGACGAATAAATGAAATAATTAAGCAAATGTAGGCTAGGCCACGTATTATTTCCTTTTCGTATTATTTCACTTTTCCTCAACCTTAACAGAGTGAACAGAAAATCACAAGAGACTAACGGAAATCTTGTATTGATTTCACATCAGCCATCCACCACTCGTTTTTACACAGGATTTATTTTTTCTTATATTACAGCCTCCAAGACTGGCCAAACACCAAACGGCTTCCTATTCACTAAAAACGCTTACTACATAGAGTATAAGACGGGTTAGATCACACATTCACTATTCACTAGATTCCCAACAGAATGTCATTTGAGCTTCAGTCACAGAAGTGACTCCAATTAGTGCAATTATGTGTAATATTTTATATTATTACTTCGTTTATTTATTAATTTTACGTTTTCGGAAATTAAAAAGACTTATGGGTAGCATGTTGTGCAGTTCGATCCTGTTCGATCCTGAGCTCTGGTTACCATCTGTGCGAGTTTCACATGTTCACCCTGTGTCTTTGTGACTTTCCTCCCATCTCCCAAAAATATGCCAGTAGGCAACACTAAAATTGCCACTCGGCGCATGAATGCATGCATGGATTAAGCGGTTACTGAAGATGAATGAATGAAAACACTTGTATGCTGCTGATGTTTTACTCTTTCTGCCACTCATCCAGTCTTTCTCTCTGTTTATCTCTATTCTGTTGTGAGTCTCCTTTTTTCTCTCCATTGCTATTTTCCACTCTTCCTTTTCCCACGTCCTCAAACACAGCCCCTCCACTCCTTCTTCACAGTGTCCTCAGCATAAATATCCCCAAGCACACTGACTGATACACTGATACTGACAGACACACACACACACACACGCACACACACACACTGATATACAAAGTAAAGGCTGGGAAGCATGACAACAGTTTAAGCTAAATATCAGTGAGAACATGGTGTCAAAAGCCTAACTGAAATCGCATCCTCGTTTCAGAAAGATGAATACTCAAACATTTAGGTCAGTGCTCACACAACCACATACTCTCTCTGTCTCACTCACTCTCTCTCTCTCTCTCACACACACACACACACACACACACAGAGCAGGCTGAGAGCAACCGTACTGTATAATTAGAGAGCAAATTTATGACAAACTGCTGACGAATGACAAAAACATTTGCCTCAGACAAATAGCAGTAAGATAATATTTCCAAGGCCTGAAACAAAAATCACTAGCAGTTCAGCACAAAGGGCGACAAAACGTGGAAAAACGCTGAATACAGCTATTAACATAAATATTCTTTTATCGTTTTACTCTTTTTCTTCCACATTCGTCCAACTCAAACAGCTCCTTCTACCAACCAATACAGTCATTATGGCCATTAATAATATATATATATATATAAAAAGTGTTCCTAAATTCCAGCCAGAGAGGACATTCATAACTCAATCAGCTTAAACACACAGCTTTCATTGGGGGCAGGCCAGCAACATATACAAATGAGGGGGAAAAACTCCCTTTCTTTCTTTCTTTCTCTCTTTCTTTCAGGGTTACTGAGGTAATTTTTATTTGACATATATACATATATATATATATATATATATATATATATATATATATATATATATATGTTTTGCTATCCACCCCTCCCCCAGATTTTCTCCCTAATTTAGTCTTGGCCAATTCCCACCCACCAGTTAAGTCTCTCCTTTCATACAACAACTGCTATCCCGGGAGGGTGAACGTTCACACGTTTATTCCTCTGAGTCATGTGAAGCCAAGCACCCACTTATTTTTGTTCTGTGTCACACCCCGAAGAAACCGCTATCTGCCCCCTTCTGCTTGCATGCACTCACAGACACCAGTGATTGGCTAGCATCACTCTCATTGATTGGGGAGGGAGAGTAATCCACCCATTCCACCCATAGGACATGGCCAACTTTTGCTGTCGTGGACTCCGATGGCTGTGGCATCATCAGGATTTGAATTCACGACCTCCAGACGATATGGGGAACTCTTTTCTGTTGCGCCACTTGGGAGAATGCTATTGATAAGCTGTAGTCAAGCAACCTAGCTGTCATCCTGATCTGTCTATAACCACTTTTTCATCAAAAATTTAAAGCTTAGAAATAAAACTCTGCCTGGACAGAAAATATTCTGAACAAACACTGCAGCCTCTATCATAGAAACTTGACTTCCTGTTTTCCTGTTTCCCTCACTAACACTCTGACTCTGTCCAGACCATGACCTTGCTCCGAATCACTGTTATTACCTGCTCCTTTAAAATAGTCTGATTAGGAGTAAGAGAGTGTGTGAAAGGAGATCCTATTAAGCCTAGTGCACATTACACGATTTTAGCCCCGATAATCCAGTCGCCAGCTGCACGCATGCACAATCCAGCTGCATGTTCCTACGGCGACCGGTCGTGCAGTGATTTTCTCAGTCTGCGAGCCATCACTGAGGCTCTGATACCTTCGAGCATGTTTGATTTTCTTTGTGATGAGACGTGTACTGTGAATGCCTCTGTGACTAGTTTCAAGTACAGCGGTGAGAAAGAGCCTGTGAGAGTCCGAGAGGAAATCAAACTCATCTGCTTTCATGCGCCGCAGATTCCTGAATCCAGATTATCATCCATCTGTTTGTGTGGGAAGGCGAGGGCAAGATACAGCAAACACAGTAACAGGCTTTTGCTTCTATAAGAACTCATTTTTCATTTTAACAACCAAATGGTTTTTAGGAACAGCAAAAAAAAAAAAAAACACAAACGTGACATGACTCGCAGAGTATAAAAATAGCTATCTTATTTTTCATTATACACTGCTTGCATCTCCCCAACCAATATGTCCTCCATATTTTCTCATATTTCTCTTTTTGTCTTGCTTCTATACAAAATAGTGACAGTCACACGATAGACAGCTCTCATGTTTATTTTCTTGAGAAAGCTTGATTAGGGAATCAGGCATGCTTTGGCAGGGATCTCTCCAGGTGAAAGATGGTGTAGTGTGTGTGTGTCATCAGCGAGCGATCGTGTAGTTTGGATTCTGGGTTTTGGAAGAGTCCAAATCAAAAGAGTCTGTATTTACATCCTACCGCCTCTGCCTACCCTGTGATATGACCTCAAAAGGAACATGAGACTAAGACTAAGGAAATATGCATGAAAGACTTCAATCTTCATTCTTCAGTAGTACAGGCCTATGTGTTGGCAGTAGTTTCTGGATAATGTGGTACCTCCAGATAGTAGCTTACACTGCTACAAGTCCTAGCTTGTCTTGCATTGGTTTATAGTAACAATACAAAGCTTTGGGATAAAAAGAACAAAAAAAAAGGTGGGGGACGGAAAGAAAAAAGAGAGACTCGCTGAGCTTATTGTGATTTCGGTAAAATGTAAATAAAAGACTTGCTGTCTTTAGAATGACTTTTTGACATCCTATTTGAATTTGGTAAATGATACGGAGCAGAAAAAAAGTTGGGGGGCGGGGGGGTGTAGGAATAGACGACAAGGCAGGGTGGGGCATCGTGTGCGCGTGTGTGTCTAGCAGAGAAGTGGGGGTGGTGAGTAAACAGAGGGATTCATTTGTGCCAGGCTTTTGATTCAAGCAGCAAGAACCTGTCCTCTCTACTCGGTTTTCCTCTCCTCCTTACCTCTGTGCCCTAATTTGTTTGTGTTTAGATCAACCACCTCACTGCTTTTCACTCTTCCTGTTTTGAGGAAATACAATCATTTGAACGTGTAGCACATTAACAATAGCATCCCCTTTGTTGTTTATGTGTGCTGAAAAGATTACAAGGTGTATGTCTCTCCACTAAAGATAATATCACAAAAACATCGAAATTTTACGATTTTTTGCTTTCTTTGACTGCTCTCTCTCATTGCCGCCACCATTCAAAGTTCCGTCTGTGCGATATTAAATTTCTTCCTTGGTCCTTGTCTCTTATGCAGTGAGGGAGAAATGATGCTCATGGAGTAAAAAAAAATAGTTTCTATAATGACTTCCCTAATTTTAGTTAATGAAGAGAGCACAAATCACCCTCTTGTTTCCTATCATGCTTTCAATTATTGTCTTTGGACTGATCGCTTCTGGTTTGTTGGTTTCCCGGGTTCAAAAAGAAAAAAAGTAGTCCTGCATGCTCATATTACAGTACGACAGGACATGCTCTTACACTACAACATATTTTGGTTTCGACCATGAAATCCATGTGGATGAGTTTAATCATTGCACCTCATGTCTGTGATGTGTCCTGCAGTGCTGATGAAAGAAATATAAAAGAACATATGAAGAACATAATCTCTCCCACACACACACACACACAGATGGAATGTGTGTAACATGAGTTAAGGTAATATGTCTAGGTAACTCCCAATGTGGAGTTAAAGATAACATCTTTTAATCTCTGTGGAAGTGTGTAATGATGCGATTTATGAGGTGTTATCACTTATAAATGTTAATCTGATTCTGCAGGTGATTCAATGTTTGTGTGTTTGTGTGTGGGTGTGTGTGTTGGATATGAATGCAGCAGAGCTACATAACATTCTTTTGGGAAGGCCAGAACACTGATGGTACATTCCATCCTGAGTAGTGCCAAGTCAGTAATTTGGCCTAAATTATAAGACTAATTTTAACAGCTAATGTATGGTGATAAACATGTTCCATTATGTTGCTGAAAAGTAGTTATTTGCATTACATCATCATTCCGGTTACTCTGTTCATTATGGTGCATCCGCATGAAAATCAGACATACTCAACTGCTGCTGTGTTTTACTGATTAGTTCTAAATTAATTTAGCACTTTTTCATGAGCTGCAATCATGAAAGGCATGTTTGCAAAACTAATACTACATTTGGATTGCTCTCACACACAGGTAAGACACTCTTCATGCAGAGATGAACTTACAACACTGAGAAATAATTAACTGGTAATCCATGAATAGATAACTCCGGATAAAACTAAAACAATGCTTCGCAAAATAATTCAGAGAGTGACACCACTGATAAGGGAAAAGTCAACCCTTAGTGAAAGAAAAGCAAAAAAAAAAGAAACTGTCAAAGCATGAGAGGTAAAATATTCTGGTATTTTTTTTAAGAAGGACAAGCAATTATATTAGAAGCCATGTTCAATAAACCCCTCAATCGGTGACAAAACAAGTTGATTTGTTTAAAGCAGGAACTGAATGTTGAAGAAAGGACAAAAAGGCAGCAGCAGGAAGTGTAAGGTTGAAGCATGCCACCTGTGTCACCGTGCACTTCTCTGATGAGCTGAGAGGGACGCACGTCAGTGGCAGATGGAGCTGCCAGAGGCCATGTGGAAATGATTAATGTAGCCAATTAAAAGAGCATAGATACACACACACACACCTCTTCAATCTGAAGCACTTTTATGTGAATGCATATGTTAAGCACAGACAGACACTGGCAGCCATGCAGCCGGCCACGCTACTTTATGGCTCGGGAGAGAAAAAGTATTAATGTGAACAAATAAATAATAAATTAGACAATAAAAAAGAGAGGTAAGGAGGCGGCGTCAGATGTGAAGTTTGTTTTTTCTGTTAGATGCACAGCCAGGCCTGCGTTCTTGCATTTTTTTTCAAGAGCTATTTTGGGCCCGACCAGCACAGGGCTTTCATTTACGAGCAGCCCAAACCTGAGCCCATCCCAGCATGCTTTGGGGCAAGTGGGGTCTTCTTTACGTGCTCTCAGACAGGCTTGCCTGAATCCCATGCTTCATAAACTCAGGCCTACCTCCCACACACACACACACACACACACACTCCCTGAAATGGCTTCCACATCTGTAAGGACAGCCAGGCTTTTTTAAGCACTGCTACATGGAGAAAAACGGTCTAACCACAGACTTCCTCTTCAGAGCCAACCGACAGCTCCCCCCCACCCCACCCCACCCCAACTCCGTCGGTGACACTCAGGGGAGCACATGCACTCACACACAGTCTTAAATTCTTAGGTACGTTGAGGCTACGCTAAGACTCAAGATTTGAATTGCTTTTGTGAAGAGCTAAACCCAGTAACCCTAATTTAAATGATGTTATGTCTGTATCAAAATGGAACAGAGACACAGAACTCACTGACGTTTATGGGATCAGACCGCCCTTTGTCCTCACATCTACACAGGAAATGGGATAAAAACCAGCAGCACTGTTACTGCACAACAGCCAATAGAGGCCGCCAAGCAACTCGGTGAAAAGGACAGAGAATACAAGAGCATGCAAGAGTATTACTGAAAGAGAGCGTGTGGAGAGACAGAGAGATTAGAGGAGAGACAGACAGAGAGCTCTCAGACAGCACCCAAACATTTTTACATGGGGGTATCTGAGGACATGCTTTGTTACCAGAAAACCAGACGCCTTGACGACGGTGCACTTATCAGAGAGCAGACAATTACAAACAAATATTATTGACAAATGACTTTAGACCTTAGAAGTGAGAATTCAGAAAATTACAGCCCTGACACTGACCTATAAACACAGATGCGGTTCTGGTCTGCTTCCTTTGAATAAGCCAATTCTCTCAGCATTTGGTGACACGGAAGCGCTCAAAGCAACGACAGATACTTCAGAAAAAGAAAGGAGGATAATACACATATTATCATGATAAAAAGAGAAAGGCCAGACAGGAAGGGCAATTTATTTACAAGGATGGAAGAGTAAGGCGTTGTGCTAAGTTTCTGCTTTGAGCTGAATGCATTGAGCTGAACAGATATGGTAATTTGAGTATATCCAAGTAAAGCAGATTCGAGTTGATTTGAGTAGATCCAAGTTGAGTAGATCTTGAGCACTTCTGAGTTTAATGGCTTTGAGACAAGTTGGTCTGAGCTGATTTGAGCAGAACTAAGTTAACTAGATCTGAGATGAGTTCAGTAGATCTGAATTCATTTTAGTAGATCTGAGATAATCTGAGCAAATCTGAGTTAAAAGGGTCTAAGTTGAGTTGAGTAGAGTAGGGGCAGAGAAGGACAGGACTCACACACACACACACACACACACACACACACACACTGACAGTAGGGCATTGTGTCTACACACCTCATAAGTATGAGGCGCTCTGTGTGTGCATGGCTGATCTAACACAAGTACTAATTATACAGCAGTTGCTGATCACACACTTATTCACACAGCAGCTTGCTGTGTGTGTGTGTGTTATTCAGACATGTCTGTGTGTGTGAGTCAGAGGCTCACAAGGCCTTTTCTGGATTTTCCCTCTCTGCAGAAAAAAAACAATGACAGAAAGAGCAAGACAGGGAGGGAGAGAGAGCAATGAATAAATACACCCTCACGTGTACCTATATATGAACACACACCAATATCCAGCCTGGTACTCCCCTTCTCCTCACTCTCACATGACTTCATATGTGTGTTAGCCACACGCAATTCAGTCAGACCTCATACACACCAGGACTGTGAAATTTATTTTAAAAATGCATTCAAACTGCAGTTACTTAAAAGATTTAGCATTTGAATATTAATGTTCTTCTGCCAAGTGCTTCTGACAGAAGCAGTAGCACTACACTGTGTTTGTATCGCATGTGGAAGGTATAAGGCGTCGTTTCATCAGAAATTTCAATGTTCTTGCAATCTGCCACCTTCAGCACATCTCTACTAAGACATAAGTTATGTGTATGAGAGAGAAAGAGAGAGAGAGAGATAAAATACTGCTGTATAAGAGAAAGAAGCAGCTGCTTTCTCAGGACATTCATATTAACGCATGCATACACACCCACACCCACCCACACAAACACACACACACACACGTACACGCAGCATGAGGAGAGCATGAGTAGGAGGTGTAGACTGATGCTATACTGCTTGATTTGACCGCGCTACTCCACTGAACAGCAAAGCTCTGTAACAAATCTGAACTTGGGACTATATGTATCCTGGATGAGTGTGTGTGTGTGTGTGTGTCATTCTGAAATAAAACCAGGCATCTCTCATTTGATGTTAATGTGCTCTATCTCTCCAGTGAACTAGGTATAGCAAGTTCATTTTACCAGCACCACAAACACCCAAACACCCAAACATAATATATCTTTAATGAACATACTGTGTAGATACGTTTGAATACAAACAGTACAAAGAAAGAAAGAAAGAAAGAAAGAAAAGCCATGCATGTGTGGCTGAATATGAAATGTCTTTCTATACTATGTGTGAGGGAACTAGGAAGGGCTTTCAGCTCCATGTTATATACTATGTAGAGAGCAAACATAGTGAATAGGAAGTCTTTTGAAATTGTTCTAGGGCGTTTGTCTTAGAAGATAGCAGATTTTGCTTGGATCACGAGAAAGAAATATAAGAAATTTAAACAGCGATAAGAAAACATTACCGGGGTTAAAAAGTAAAAACTAATCTGAAATATTATAGTGCTGTTTAAAATGGGATGTGGCATTTTAAATCTGCCAGAAAAGGGACTTGAGAAGAGTAAGAAACTTTGTCAGACACTAAATACTAGCTTCGTGTGCTGGTAGAAATGTGAATTCAGCCAGAGATGTTAATCCCAACATGTGTTTGAATGTTTTTGATCAATCGAAGGTTTGGATTATTTTTAGCTTTACCTGTATGTCTCAGCTCACCTCGCACGGTACCTGGCAACCAAATTCAGCACAGGTACTTCGCGTTCTCTTCGCGTCGCAGTTCACGTGGCATTGGAAATAGCGACAGTGTGCGGCATTATGGGTAATTTGCCAAGCTGAGCCATGACACACTGCCCTGGTGGAAAAATTATATTACGCTTTCAAAGCTATGACATACAGCAGTCTTATTTTGTCCCCATCTCTCTCTTTCTTTTACTCTTTCTCTCACTTTTGCTTGTTTTTTTCGGTAACTGACTCAAAGCAAAATACTCTGAAATAAGGTCTGTCATTGTGACTAAAACAAATTCTTTACATATGAGTGGACATACTTAGTTGAAGTCTCTCTCTCTTCCTCTCTCTCTCTCCCAAACACACCAACATACACACACACACCCACACACACATACACATACTCACAAAAACAGGTGCGGCCAGGTGCAGGTGCAGAGCACGCCTAGGCAAAGTAGTGTTAAACAGATAGAGCATGCTTCTCTGTGTAATCAGAGAATGGCAGAATCTTAACGTTTGCACTATTGTTAAACACACACACACCCACACACACACACACACACACCCACCCATGTACACATATTCAAATGACCCAACAAACATTTGTGTTCAAAAACAAGCACACAAGACTATCATGCATACAAACACACATCTTTAGAGCCCAATAAGCCTAAATACCCCTGCCCCTGCCACCTGTCACACAAACACACACAAAACAATACAAAAAACAGAGGGACATTACGCTGGTCCTGCCCTTTCTTGTCCCAAACCTATAATTACACCTCATACCCTCAGGCACAAAACCCTCCAATGGCCCAACTAAACAGATGTGTTTCTTTCAGAGACATGGAGATGAAATAATTTGCCCTGAGGGAAACCTGCCTGCTATCTACTAAAAACTCCCAGTGCAGTAGCACAAATATTCACTTTTGTCACACAGACAAAAAAATGACTCCGTTTCCCCTACTGAGAAATGATGAGGACTACAAAGACTTTCTAATAAAGCAATTAAGACAAGTACATTGCAATCTAAAGGCTTTGGCTGCTGACAGCACATAGTGACACCTTAATTACTTTCTAATCCAAGAAATAGCCAAGGTTAAAGAGGAAACTGATCTGCTTGTCAAACCAATTTCTAAACAGGTATCTCGAAAGCAAGGAGAAAAAACAGCTAGCACTGGACAATTGTATGGAAAGTGCTCTTTTTCATAATAAGACACCACACTGGAAATGCACCGTATTGGTGGCAGGATGAGAGATTCTGTTTGTTAAACTTAACTGTGGACTTAACCACTGGCAGAGAAGAGACGCTTAAATGACTATTTGTATGGACTAATTGTATGAAGACTAATATGTAATTCATTTACATATAAGTCAAACACTGGCAGTCAGAGCCAATCATTTGGATTTGTCACACTAACTGTTGCTGTTGTTTTCAGCTGCTCACGTTAGGGGTCGCCACAGCGGATCATTAGCCCGCATGTTTGATTTGGCACAGGTTTTTACATTGGATGCCCTTCCTGACACAACCCTCCCATTTATCCAGGCTTGGGACTGGCACTGAGAGTACACTCCCAGGGGTTGGGTTGGTTCCCTGCCCGGGAATCAAACCCGGGCTGTGACGGCGAGAGTGCAGGACCCTTAGCCGCTAGACCACGAGGGACCCAGAGGATTTGTCACACTAACTAATTTGCATAAAATCGTGTGAATAAAAATTTGTGTGAATATCATGAGGCACTGTTGGTTGCTCATGTGAACGTAGCATTAGTGTGACTCCACCATGTGACACACAGCTCCGCTGACGCACCCTCTGAGACCAGAACAAGGAGTTCACACTAAACTGTCGCCTAAACCACTGAAGTGTTGTAAGACTGTTACAACCTGAGCACATTAACCACGATTCATACTAATATTAAAATGTAGTTAAAAACAGAACTGAATCTATGAATACTATATATACATTGGGGTCCAAATGTGTGAGAGCACTAGTGAAAATGTTTCTATTTTACATTCTTCTAATACGTTTTAATACGTTTTTTAATACAAATTATATTATCTGTAACAACGTGAGTAAAAAAATAGAATCTTACAAATATTTACATGAAGTTCAGAATTTCTTAGTATCTGGTATGCCCCCCTTTTACTTTAACGACAGCAGTGAAATGAAGTCTTGATCAAGTGTTGAACACTTAATACACTTTATATAAAATATGACATTTTTCACTATTCTAAAGTTTTCTGTTTATTTCCAGGTTTAAATGAGAAAAATCCCTGATTTTCAATGTGGTCTCAGACTTTTGGAGCCCAAATCAGTAGCCTGTGCGTTGTGTTAAAGCAGAATATGTGTCCGGACTATTGTGTTTTTGTTTGTTTGTTTGTTTGCTTGTTTGTTTTGCAGTTGCCAGGCAGACAAGCTCGTCAGTAGACTGCTTATATAGCGGTTACCAGTGTTCTTTCCATCTACTAATAGGAGAGAAGAAAAAAACACCCCACTGATCTTTCAGCAAAGCATTAGTTTGATTTTATGTGTATGTTTAAATGCTCCAGTCCGTTCATATATTTCATGGTTGTGAGACACACAACTGCCTGTTAAACTACACACACTAACCAGGAACGCATTCTGACCACCAGTAGGAACCATATTTAGTTGATTACACATGCTTGTACAGTTTTATTAATCAGCAGCATGCAGGGATGACGAAACAATGGTGAGATGCATCAAAATACAGAACAATGGCTCCCAACTATTGGCACAACAAAAAAGTTCACCCTCATGTCAGAACACAAGTTTGAATCCTGATGATGCCACCTGTGGCCAGGAGCTAAGACAACAAAAATGGCTGTGCTCTCTGGGTGGGAGGGATTGCATACGCTTTCCCCTGTCAACCACAGCGACACTAGCCAATCATGGTCGCCTATGAGCTCATGTATGCAGAAGAGGGCAGGTAGTGCTTTCCTCCAAGTGTTTTACGCTGGCTGGGTTGGTTGGTTTCATATGTCTCAGAGGAAGCATGTGTTTGCTTTCATCCTCTCTGGGTGGTAGTTATCATATGATGGGGAGAGCTCGCTGGTGGGTGGAAACTGGCAGGTGACCAAATCGGGGGGAAAAAAAACAGAATAGTGAAGCACAGAACTGTCATGTAGCTTGTAACATAATTTAACATAAAAGCATGCCATGTTAGTTATCTAAGTGCATTAATACGACTAAGGAAAATGAGTGAATAATTGAATCTGTGACAGGAGAGTAACTATATGTACCCATAGGCCTTATCCTCTCTTGAAAATGGCTCTGATGTAGCATATCATATTTCTGCCTTTGACAAAAACACAGTCTGGCTAACATTTCAGCTATGAGCATTGTGTTCACTCCTCACATCCATGTAAAAGACGTTACTTGCGTCTGGACATTCATGCTTATTGACATGTAGTATTTAACTGTGAGATGACTGCGTGTAGTGCTTTCATTGTTTGTTGTATAGACCAGAAAAACACTCTGGTGAATGCAATATCAGCAGCTTCCTGAACTTAGCTATCGACGAGGCAACTATGAATAAAAACCACAAAGCTCAGACATGTAATCTGCCTGTTCGGGCCGCTGGAGGCGGGGCTCCTGATTTGTCGACCACTGTAAATGGTGACCTACATTAACTCACTTGCTACAGTATGGAACATCAGATCCTAAAGCAACTTAGCAGAAAGGAAAATCAGCACACAAAGAGGCAGAAATGTGGCTGACCAGCGGCTAAGCCAGGTGACTGCAGTGGTCTGTTTCCTGGAAGCAGGAATGTAAGCCGCACTGAGCTGCCATATTTCTCACCTGCATCCTGACACTAGAAGAATAATCTCAAAAATAATCCCATAGCCCAAACATGCTGCACTTTCACCAACACTGTTGGTTTCTCTAGTAGCAGCACTCATGGCACTGTTTTTTACACTGTATATGATTACTCTTCCAATAAAATATCATCTGAGTGATGGGCTTTCTGCAGTCACTTTGGATTGCATTTAAATATTTTTGTGTTAAATATTTTCATTATGACTGATGAAAGTAGTGTATGAAATTGAGACTGGGGTTAGTTGTGCTCCTGAGTATTAGCACTTTTCTCTTTAGTTACAGCTCTCTCTGTACTTCATACAACTATTTCACACTTGTTTCTGGTCAGTTAGTGGAAACCTGGCCTTCCAGCATTTGTATCACTGTAATCTATTTTAACAGCTATAAATATGGATTTTACCACAGCTTAACAACAACAACATCAACAACAACAACAAAATCCCACACATACAGTGGGCTCCAAAAGTGTGAGACAACACTGATAATCTGGGATTTTTTTTTTATTTAAAATTTAAGCAAATTTGTGATATTGACCATGTTAACTGCTTTGAACAAAAGGTCAGATCTCTATTGAAGCATGTGTTCAGACGACAATCTGATGGATTTGATCTAAAATAGATCATAAGGTTTTACACAAACTCATGGAGTCCATACCAGCTCGAGTGCACACTGTCATTAAAGTAATAAGTAGACAAACCAATTACTAGAAACTCTGAAATTCATGTAAATATTTCAAAGATTCTACTTTTCACTCAAGTTGTTGTCAGTCATATAATTTGTAATGAAGATTGTTGTATTAAATTAGAAAAGATTGTAAAATAGAAGCATTTTCATTAGTGGTCTCAGATTTTTGGACCCCACTGTAAATAAATGTAGATTTTATTTAATATTTTTGTTTAATTATTATTCACTTAGCTTCTCTTCTTAGTTTCTCTCTCAGCCTTGTGTACTTACCTAATAAGGGACATTGGGCCTAAAATTGGTAGCATGGCAGATGCTGCATGTAGGGGACCCAGTACTATAACACTAACTAGTCCCTACCACCAATATCAGAATTTTTGTTTGGTATCAATTCAAAGATTTGTTAGTCATACTACACCAATAAATTGGGTTTCCCCTTTCTGTGATAAGTTCAGGGCACAATTACATTTGCACTGCAGCATGCCAGGCACGGTCAGAGGAAAGGAGACGTTTCAAATGGCAAGAGACATGCAGTAAAGCAAAACACATCAGTCTGCAGCATCATCAAGAAAAGAGCACACATGGCAATTGAGCCAAAAAGAGGGAAAACTCTCTCTCTCCATTTTTCTGGTCCAAGCATAACAGCAGCGCTGTGCTCCTGAACAGACCTCCAAGTTCTGCAGTGAGAGACGATGAAGCGTGCTCTAACAATAACAGAGCAGGAGCTTTATAGTGTGCTGCTCCCTACGACACTCCAATAACAATAATGTGTCTGTATGACTAGCATGAGGGTAGGAAGAACACTAAGGCATAGAGAAATAATACTTTATAAAACCTAAGTAAAATGTACATATACAAAGGCCGACAAAAAGCCTGATTAAAAAAAATGGAATTATTTTACTTTAAGAAAATATTAAGAAAATATTTCAGGCATAAATTTTACTTCTTAGAAATCTGTCTGTATGAGTCAAAGCATCATAGTCATGGTTATAATATTAGTAATTACGGAGGCCATGGTATACAACGAGACAGTGGAATACTAATCCATTTCCTCTTATTCATAATAGTAGTAGGCAATTCTACTACACATGACATTCATACTACACATGACATGTATCGCGATATGAAAATATCATGATGAAAAATGTTAATAAATTACTTTAACATTTTAACATCAAAATCAGCTGATTCCAATCAAAGTTTTTTTTAACTGCTATTAAAAATGTTAGAAAAAGATACCTCAGAAAAGTGTATTGTGACATATCACTATATAGACATGGTATTATCATATTGCTCAGCCCTAATTCATAACCACGTCACATATTCAAATTTCTTCTTGGTACTAAAAGAACTAAGAATTAGCCCCTGCACTAGCAAGTAAGAATTTTCCCAAGACACTGCTTTATTGCTGTTAGTAGTGTCTAGGGGAAGAATATACTATTGGCAGTAAATACAGTAAAAGCACAAAGTAAATACTGCAGACAGAACAAAAATATCATTCAGATTTGTTTTTAAAGCCAATTTAAAAAGAGAAAGAGCCAGAGAGAGATGAGACAGATAAGATGTGCCATTGTTCTTGTGCATGGTCAACTGTATTGTGTTACAAAAATCCTATTACCAATTTAAACAACCAAGCAAAGGAAGAGCAGCTCTGTAATTAAGATATTACTAAAAAGTGACCATTGAAGCTTAAGAACGTTTGGACTAAATGGGCAGAGATGAGACTGAGATGGAGAGATGTGGTTTTTTCTGCATCTCAGTTGGTGCATGGGAGAGGTCATTGATCGGAGTGGTGTGACTGGAAGGCTGACAGACAGGATGGGGAAACTTGAGCAGCACACTATAATTGAAACCCAATGGGAAAAGGCACGAAAACAACAGACCCAATGTCGTTTTCCCTCTCTCTCTCTCTTGCTCTCTCTCTCTTTCCATATCTCTATCTATCTTTATTTCTATAGTCCAGTGATGTCTTAACAATGCAGAAGCAAATCTAAATGTGAACACAAACATAATGCACAAAGAAATAATTTCCCCCCAAACATGCCAAAAAAAGGCTGGTAGTGGAGTGGGGGAGCGGAGTGCTTTAGTTTAATGCAACATCACTGAGATGGACGCAGCAGGAATCAATTAGCTGGCTCGCTTTGATGATGTCACTGACAAGTTGTCTAAGGGGAGTGCGGCTTCCGTTTGCGTGAGCCGGAAATGCGCCACCACGCAGTGTTTCTATGGAAACTGTCATCCATCACTCTGTCTAGCCCCACGAGCAACTTTACTAGGCCTTTAATGGTCCAATTTTAAAGGTTCGTATCACGATAACTGCCTAATCTTTTGTTATGGTTTACAGTGTCAACAAAATTCAACAAAATATATTCATGTTTTTTGGGGTTTTTTTTTCAGAAAAATAACATTTTGGAATTTTTTTGAAATTACATAAAGGTTCAAAGACTGTAAAATCTGAAATAAATGAATCTATTAAATAGAAACTCAAATGACAAATGTAATTTTATACAAAATCGCATCAGCTCTATGAGTCATATGTGTTATGAATTGTATATAACTCATTATTAGCACATACCAAAGACTTTTTGCCCAAAAAATAAGCAACATTATAACAATATTGCAAACTTTGTCTGTGGTAAGGTGCTATCTAACTCATTTTTGTAATAATATAATTCTTAAAATGTTCAGTGTTGTAATATTCTTGTAATCCATAATGTAAGGTTAGGCAGTTGTCTTGGTATTTAAATTTAACCTCATTATATCCTACATTACATAAGAGCCCTGATATAACACAGCCTGATCTAAAAATCAGAACACAATAGACCAGGTAATGCCAAACCAGCCTTCTTACTACCCAGGATTACACTAGGAAAAGTCTGCTAGGAGACCTGTTGCTCCTGAGGCATGGAGATGAGATGAGAGGTCTTCAGCTCCTTATTTGATTTCCTATATAATTTTCCACTGAATGGCCTCCTACTCCCTGCTCACGTGCTCTGTCTTGGGCTTAACTGTCAAACTGGCGCCACAAGGCTCCTCAACATGTTCTGTGGCAGTCATGAATATGGAGAGATGCTTAGTAAGTGGGGGGGCAAATGGCGGAGATGCATGCAAAAGTACGATAATGTATGGAAAGCAGACACAAGCACGTACAGACAAATGCGCCAACACAAACCCATGCACAAACAAATGCTGACAGACGCAGACACACACGGCTCGGGAATGAGCTTTAACACAAAACTATTAAAACTCCAATTCCTGTGGTGAGCCTCAGACTACAGCCCCTTTCATAATGGAGTCATTTAGGCGGACTCGTCCCGGCACTATCTGCCCCCGAGCGAACATTCTTATGCACGCAGCCATGGCAAAGATTTATAGAGTATAAGAGAGAAAAATGCCACGCCCCAATGTGGCTCCGAAGCATGGCCCGCGCAATCTAGGCCATAATTCTCTATCTCTCTCTCTCTCACTCGCTCTCTTTCACACACACACACACACACACATACACACACACACTAAACTTCTGCATTTTTAAATGCCATCTACTGTCTCAGTGTCTCACGCATTCACAAGCACCATCAAGTCCTTCATGAAAAAAATCTTGCAATCAAACTGATCTCACCGAGTATTCAGAAGAATACCAATCAGTATCGGTATGTATGTCAGATTTCACTCAAAAGAAATTGTAGGAACAGCTTGAATAGCTACACTATTTATGTTACCTTAAACTTAAGTTTCTAACAGCTCGTTTAAACTGGCTTGTGAACTCTGATAAATCTGTAATCATGATGAGGTATTGACCAGACACAGTGTGGAGGGTCTCTAGATACAGCTATAAACGTTAGCCGCTAAAAGCATATCATTTTATAGCCTCAATACTGCTCTTCCTCCTGCAAAAACCCCAGCCTGTTGGCGTGGCCCAAGCAGACGGACCCAATTTCTGCTTTGCATGAGCGAGAAAAAAAAGAGCAAACCACACACCAATGCAAAGAGAAAGAGGAGATGAGAAGAGGGGGCCAAGCATCAGATCGCTCAAAGCCTCCCAGCTGAAGCAAAGATCCGGCTTCTCCAAGGAGATCACATTTCAATGAGATTGGGTTTAAGTGGCTATATGGAAGAGTGGCTCACAAATCTAGCTCTTACTATGTCTCACTCTTTGTGCTTTGGGAATGTCTCTAGCAGGAAAAGGTGCGCTACTGTAAGGCCTAAGTGAAGGGCAAATATTGTACAGCAACTGATGCTGACACTGGTAGTTAGACAGGTGATTCATCCCTTAGCAGGATTAAAAATACACATATTCAGTCTCACATTCTGGCCCTTGAACACAGGCCAAAATCTTAATTTCTGGAATATACATTTAATTGTTTTAAATGCCCTGCAGTATTTCTAAATAGGACATGTATTTGTTTTTAAAATAGATAACCATGCAAGATGCCTATAAAATGTATTTCCCATTAATTCATACAACATGGAATAATTATTTAAGCTTATTTCTGTTTAATGAATAAAAGTCTTTTATAGTTGGATTTAAATTTTGGGTGAAATGAAGAAAACTGGACCAAATATTTAAAAATAAATAAATAAATAAATGTGCCAAGCCATTTATTTTGATTAATTTATTTAGGGCCTGGACCTTGTGATCAATTTTTTTCTGATTTGCATTTTCAAGCAGAAATTTGATTTTACCCAACGGATGTACAGAACAAGGAAAGGGAATGACTTTGAAATGACAGAATTACCAAATTTTCAACAAAAAAAAAATTTCTTATATCAAATATCATATTAATACAATTAAACAAATACTGCATTTACTGTAGTTCTAGAGAAATAGACTGTACATTAATCAAAGTGATTAATGTCCATCAAAGCTTCAGGGCCTTTTTACTGTGTATTAGGTGAACTGACAAATCACACAAATTCATAAAACCAGCCAAAACATATGTATGACTTCTGCCTGCACTCTACTGAAAGGTAGCAATTAGTGTCAGTTACAGTTAATATTTGCAATCACTGTACCACTTAATTACAATTATTACACATGCATTTCTAATTTCAGACTAGGTGTTTGGCTTTCTCAAAAAATTCAAAAAAGCTTTAGGTTATACAGACAGGAAAGCAAACAGACAGTACAATACCAAAAATATTTAGTACCAGTCGGTCCAATCAATGTTTACTTTGCAATCATCTAGCTATTTTCTGTTTGCTTGGTAGTGCAGCATAAATATTTTCTTTATTTCAAACTATACTACATCTGCCTCTATACTACGTTCAAAAATACTTTGTAAATGTGTTTTTTTTTTAATGGCATTACTGTACATTAAGGAAACACGAATTCTGAGCCAAATTGCGCCCACCCAGTGTTTGAAAGTTCAGTGGGCCCATAATATTCTCCTGCCTCACTCCACATCCCTCATTAGAAGCACTGTGTGTGGGAATAAGGAGCTAACTGTTGGGTAGTAGAGAGCTTTGAGCGCAAAGGCTTTTGGCTGGGACAGGGTTAACATCTCCTCCCAAGGTTGTGCTAGCTACCGCTAAAATTAACCTCCCCCACAGCTGGTTCCCATTAGCGTGCAGTGACACTGGGAGCCTGTACTTAAGCTGTGCTGCGGGGGCTCTCGGATAATACTACTGTCCCCCCGCCACAGGCCAAGTTTAAACTGGCCCCGCTCCGCTTCTGCTGGCAACGGCAGTGTTTCAGAAGACGGAGGAGAGGAACACAGTGGTAAGAGGAGAGGGTTACAGATGAAGGCCATTATAGCTTACACGGCTTACTTGCCTCGTGAAAGAGCAAAAAGTTCAGAAACTACAAGGCAAAGCTAGAAAGTTTGTAAATCTGTGTGAATTCACATCTGGAATAGTAGAAATGTGCAGTCTGTATGCGCCTTAATACATACCCTATTCTAAAGTGCTGTGTAATTATATGGGCTCAGCTACTCAGTGTCACCAAGTCATCTGGCAAAAGCAACACACCCCGGCAGGTTCATTAGAAACAAAATGGCACAATGAGACACCAAATAATGATAAATGTGAGAAAAAAAAACTTGAACCTGAACACTTGCATGAAAAAAAAAAAAAAAAAAAAAGGACAGCATTTACACAATTTTAAGGGCGCTTACACGCCAGTCCTTTTGCCAAGTCCAAATCAGAGCAAAATTTATACTTTCGGTCTGTTTGCTATTTGGTCTGGTTTCACACTGCACATAATTAAATGAACCAAAAAGAGGCTGAGAGGCTTGTAGGGCAGAAAATGTATTCGTAAAACTCTTTCATTCACTGGTCATAAATATAGTGACGGACAAAGGTAAACAAAACTTTGCCAAGTGTGTGTATAAATCACAAAAATCACCCAAGCACAAAGAACAGACAGTGCTAAATAAATTGTTATATAATTATATAAATAACTAGTTTAAAACATTTTGTGTGTTGAGTCCAGCATTTATTTATTTTTTTTTTTTTTTTCAAATATCCTTAACACATTGCATTTTTGCAGAGCTACAACTTTGTCCTTTGGCTTAGTTTGTGCCTCGCAGGTAAGATTAGCAGCAGCTCACATCTACCAAAAAAAAAAATAAAAAATGCTACCCACAACCCATAATGCGCCGCCTGTTTGGTTCACTTGCTGCAGTTTGGTCGAATTCACGGTTGACTCGCTTTCTCACTGCAATCAACCACTTGAAAACGGACCTGAGAGTGATTGCTGGGTTCTCACCTGCCTAAACGTAATGTACCAAGGGGGAAACGACACCAGGTTTCAGTTCAGACGGATTAAAAGCTGCATGTCTGAAAGCACACTAGGAATTGTTTTCAAAGAACCAAAAAGGTCCAACCTTTCTAGATTCTCTGAACACAGTTGCTTAAAAGTCCTTCATTCTGCGCTCTACTATCATCATCAAATGTCTGCATTTCAGAGGAATATAATTAATTTCATTTAGGTGTTCTTGCATTGTAGTACTTTTTATATTTTTATAATTCAAGTCAGATTTGATCAGAGTAGTTTTTCACAGTGTGTTGATCTGGCAATGAACACAACATCCACCAAAACCACCAAAAAGCACCAAATAAGACGACGATGACTGATTTATGATTTAAGACTCAGTCAGTATCCACTGTAGATTTTCTTGGGTTAGAAGCTCAGTGTTGACTCAGAGACTTTAATGTGTTTTGATATACTGTAAGTTTCTGTACTTTCCAGCTAAGGTGCTATTTATTTGGGGCTTTTCATTGTAGTCTGTTAAAACTTTAGTGCAGAGGAAGGGATGTGTTTTTGCGCAAAAGGTTAACAATCAGTTTAATTGGGAGCAGAGGTTGGAAAGTACGCATGAACTGCTCTGGCCTGACAGCAGGGCTCTACTGGGAATTTAGTGTGTCAAATACACTGTGTGAGCATATGTATGTATGGTAAGAGAAAGCAGAAGAGCAGAAAGTGTGAGAAAGAGAGCAACAGAAAGAAACGAGAAAAAAGAGAAGGCTTATCAGCACAAAACTCTCACAGAGTTTCCTTTTAAACAAAGAGGAAAGGAAATGCATGCTCTAAAACTTGATTCTGGGTTATAAACCTTTCAAGCCCTATAATTTTGGACATTATCTTCAAGACCTCAGCTTTTGATATAGGCAACACATCAGTGTATTACTTTTTTCTCTTGGTTTCCAATGTCCAGATAAAGAAAGGATATATATTTGTATTGTTACAACCATTGCTTTGTGGTTTACTGAATCATTTCTGTAAAGGTCATTTTGAATATCTCATAGTAGTTTTTTTTTGCTGAAAACAAATCCACTGGGCTACGATAAATATTCATTAAGACCATTAAATAAAATGGTCACAATTTCCTTCGAGACACGCATATAGCAAAAGGTGAAAACTGCTAGTAAAAAAACAAACACGTTTAGTCTTATTCACGTGCGAATACAACTTCTTCAGCATGTATTTAATTCATACATATTTACTGTGAGATCCATGTGGGCGCTTTAGAAGCAGCCGGTGTGAGGTTCATTAAAGTCGTACTGGCTTTGTGTGCTGCTGGAGGTGACGGGCAAAGAGATTGGGTTACCATCAGGCTTGACCTCGCAAGCGCACTCAAGCGCACTCACGCCCACACATCCTCAGCCACTCGTCAGCCCAGGACTACGCACACGCATGTGCAACCTGTCACGCCTTTTTAAATAATTAACAGCCAAAGATTAGTCCGTCAGCCTTGGGGCCGAGAGGTCCATCGATTTCTCGGAGATGCATTTTTAATGAGCACATCTCGGCAAGCCACTGTCCGTGAAGAGAGGTTTCAGCAAAAGCCAACACCACCACTAACTGGCCGAGCGTGAAGTAGAGAAACACAAACAAAAGCCAATAAGTGTGCTGCTAACATGTCTTAAACAAGCACAATTGCATTCCAAAGCCAGAGGAGAAAATCTAAAAAGGTTAACCGTAACATTTATTCTCTATATGTATCACCTGCCCTGTTTATGCCATGAACTGGAGCATTCTGCCTGATATTTTGTGATATTAAGATAAGTAACAGGCAATGTGATAAGGTATTTATTAATATTGCTGATCTAGCAGCTAAATGGGTTTATTTTCTAACACTTGTGAGGTTTTACACAGGGCAAGCTTTAGAATGTTCATATCAGAGAAAAAGCAGAGCTTGTATGACATTGATATGACTCACTGATCTCCCAATGACTCAAGCCTTTGTACTGATGGGAACAACGTGGAGGAGATCGCTGTCCGCTTTAACAGATTCACAGGACGTTCAGTATGCAGGAAACATCTCAAATTGCTGATCTATGGATCAGCTAATTCTGCATATGCCAGTGTGGACCATTGTACACGGGAGCAGACTCTAGTTCAATTACAGCGGGCCAATACACGAAAAAGTACTACTACAAATAATTCAGCAAATTACCTCAATAACAATTATGGGATGATAATTAGGAAGAAAAACAGAAAGAAACTGCTTTATTAATAAAGAAACAAAATTAGTATTTTCTTTTGATGCAAATACCAATTTGTGGCTATGTTTGCAGTTTACTTGCTGCTCTTTAAAATAAAAGTGGAAGCAAATTACAGGCACATCAGAAATCTTCGCTGTAACGTTTCATTCTTTCACTGTCACCGGTAGGACAAAATTATAGCTGGTTAAGTCAAAGAGGCAACAGGTTCAGGATGCCTGAAAAAAAGGAAGAGGAGGTGTTTTCTAGCTCGGCTCTCAAAAATTAACCGGAGCTTATAGATGTGTACATATAATGATATAACACAGGTACAACATGCCCTTCCTTCCCATGTAAACTGTTTATCAACAGTCAGCTAGCTGTTACTACAGGCAGGATGTAAGCTAGACAGGTAGACAGATAGATAAATAGACACGCAAGTAGACAGACAGAAAAAAGTGGCCAGGATGGGGCACCAGTCCATCGCAGGGCACCATGCACACACATTCACATGCTCATTTAGACTTTGTGGCACTGTGCCATGCCAAGGACATTTTGGTGAAAAAAAAAAAAAACAACATTAACTTGGTTTATAAAAATGAAATGATATTCAGTAGTGTAGCTTAATATTAAGAGCAAAAGCTGATGTGGCAGTTTCTTCTAAAATAACAAATGGTTTTGATGAAAATAATGCATGGAACAGAGACACAAATACATTATGGTATGGGTTTATTTTACATTCTTATGGGTTTTGGAGAGTTGGCACTAGACTACACATCCTCTGAATAAAGGAAGTAGAGATGGTGGGAGCAGTTTAGAAAATCATATCTAACGGCTGAAGTGTAAAATGGAAACTGGTGACATGCTTCACTCAAGAGCTGTGTTTTTTTTTCAGGGAAGTAAAACATAATACTGTAAGCTTTCATCCTTAAAATGTATAAAAAGGATTCATTATAGACCATTACAGACAACCAAGACTTTCAGCGTTTAAAACCAGAGCCCCAGTAGAAGCAGAAGAAACCAACTCTGCAGCCATTTGATACAAGTTGTGTAAGTGTTGTAGTTGGAAGTTAGTTCCAGAGCTTTAATAAAATGTCACCTAAGTGTATGAGCAAACTATACAAAGATTTGAGCATTACAGGATGTGAAAACAGGGAGGAAAAGAGAAGCAAAAACAGAGATGGTTTTATGTCACAAATGGGTGAGCATAATCAGAACAAGAGATTTGTTGAAATAGAGATGAGAGTTATCAACCAGAGATAAAGAGACAGAGAAGGACAATACGTACAGTGTCACAGCTTCATAGAATGTGGATATAAACAGAGATTAAAGAAGCAGTCACTGCAGAATCTCTGAAATCTGTGCATGAGTGTTCTGTTTATGCTCTGTGTATGTATAACTGTATATATTTAGATACATGTCAAAACATGATAGAAATATATAAATATATGGCCTGTTTGAAATGCTTTGGTGTTACTGTATCATGAAGTGGTTGTGCCAATAATCCTAATCGGAACAAAAGTGAATTGAGAGATTGAGACAAAATGATAAAGAGAGGGATTACCTTTCCCGTCTCTCTCTCGAAGTCCACATACTCTCGGCTGGGCATCTGCCTTTGCTCACCATGCAGGTTGGCGGGGAAGAACTGCAGCGAGAGATTGGTGCCGGTCGCCACAAAAGCCTTTTAGAGGGAAATCAATACAAACAGGATCAGAAAAGCCCAGCCTAGGCATTAATTATGCAGCCCGCCATTTCTTTTGCACATCAGAAAGGCGGAGGTGGAGGAGGAGGAGGAGAAGGAGGAGGAGGAGAACAGCCTGGAGCCAGGGCCCGGGGAAGAAGGGAAAAGAGAGAGAGGGCAAAAGAAAGAGAGAGAAAAACACAAGTCATCATTTTCCCTATTTGAAGTATTGAGTTACGCACATCTGATTCTATTTTACCAACTCTCGCTGCTGGCGAGCAGGGCTGCGGCACTCTGGATTTTAAGACTGACTTTGAGATGGAAAGGAAGAAAGAATAAAGAAGCAAATGTCTGTTGGACATTGCGAGATAGCAGACGAACAAAGAGAGAGAGAGAGAGAGAGAGAGAGAGAGAGAGGTTTAGAAAAAAATCAATAAATTGTTTTATATGCAGTCCTTCACTTACATTAATAGCAGCAGGACTAATACACTGGGTTAAAATCATGGCACGGTAATTTAATAATCTTGTGAGTGTAGGGACAACTAAAAGAGAACAGTCTGTACTTAATGTCTCAAGATTTTGGATTCTGCTTTTTAATCTTTCGATCAAAAATGTGTGGCAAATATTCACAAAATATTGGTACCTAAAATACAATGGGGGGTAATTACAATAATAATCTTATAATTAAAAATTACTTTGCTTTCATCAGAATGATATAAAATGTTCTTAGATCTAAACATTACATCGTAAATACATTCCATAATATACCATGTATATAATATATACTATATACATTCATGTATGAACCATGTACTCTTCGTGTTGTACAGGAATCATTAGTCCTGCTTTAAAATTAAATATTTATACATGCATAAATACAGTGTGTGTGTGTGTGTACATATGTATGTATGTAGGTATATATATGTATTTTTATATATATATATATATATATATATATATATATATATATATATATATATATATATATATATATAATTTAGGTTTAAGCACTAACACATTGCTTCTCATACCAAGCAGAGTCTGTTCTGAATTTTGAAGATCTGAATATTGAAAGAAAGAAAGAAAGAAAGAAAGAATACTTTGCTGTAATCCTTTTACCTGTGCACTGTTGTATCTCATTCTGTATTATTGCATACAGCTGTATTAAAAACCAGCAAACACACTACAACAGCTCACGTGCACAGACTGGAGGTGTTTAGAAAGCGACACCCAGCCGAGCTGAGCACTGCGAGACAGTCTCCTGAAGATGATTAAAATAAAAAGGGCAGACAGATTCTAGTGGCTGACGGGCAAATCCTTTTCCTAACCTATTCCCAACATCTGTTTACACCCCAAACCACTAAACTTACCTTTCAATCTGAACCTAAACTGCCCTTCTTTCTTTCTCTCTTTCTCTCTTTTGATCCAGACGCTGTTGGTAGCTGATGTGTAATTGCTTTTTACTGTTCTGACAGAAAATGAGGAAGTGTTTAGAGTTCCGGGTGTTTATTAGCCTCGTGTTTCTGAGTTTATGAAAGATGCTAACAGTAGACTAAAACACCTCGGTTTAATTCAACCGCTGATAAAACTGCTAGGGCCGTTTGTGAAAGGAAAAAGAAAAAGAAAAAAAAAAACTGAGAGGAAAAAACTACTCACTATTTCTGAGCGGCCGTCCCGGCAGGCGTTCTGAAAGCGGGCTTGTCTCTCCTCGTGGGGTCGGTCTCGGAAACCGGTGTATTTAATCTGCCATTAGACACACAAAAACAACACTACTTTCAGAAAGCACACATTCCTCACCAGTCTCTAAAACCTGTACAGCTGGAGAGTCCCGAAAATCTCCCAAATAAAGCACTGTGTGCAGGTTTGGCTTTATAAACTACAAATAAAACGTGTTTTGTGTTCCTTTTAGCTCCTGAAACTAGGCAAAGTGTGAAGACGTGAACAGAGTCGTGAGTGTTCGGTAGGTAAAAGGTGATGCGCTTTAGCAAGGTGACAGCAGCTGAGGTAAAGTAGCTCGCGCGGAAAAGCAGCGTCGTTTAACACGGCTTCTACCAAAACACAGACGAAGTCAGAAAACAATAAAGTGACAGAAATTGTGGCTAAGATACTCTCCTGGTGTAAAAGTACATCCAGGTTTAGGTAAAGATTAGTTCAAAGCTAATGAAAGTGCGACACGGCTCGCCTCAGCCTGCCTTCGTGCGCTTCTTTCAGGGCGAGAAGTGTTAACTTTGTTTCCGCCACTTTGCTGAAGTGTATCAGGGGGATGAAGTTTACCTCGCACTCGCGGCTCAGCTTCCTGAAGAACTCCTCGTTCTCAAACTTGCTCCTCTGATCCGGGACCACCCGAGGCATCTTGAACGTTATGTGCTCTATTTTGCCGATTTTGTGTCTTATACAGTGCAAGAGAAACAGGCGCTTCGAAACTCCCCGCTAAAATCCCGCTCTTGTTTCCTTCCGTCTTTTCTTCTTCAGGGGATGAAGCGTGTGGCGATGCGCTGCTTTAATATTCCTGTTATTCTGCGACTGGAATTTCTAGCGTTCCCGAGCTGCTGTGCGCTCACTGTCCGTCACTACGATACATTTGGCACGATTTCGTAGTCGGCTAGTATTCTCCCTCCCCGTGCGTGTGTGTGTGCGTGTGTGTATGCGTGTGTGTGTGTGTGTGAGATCACTGGCTGCTGACGACGAGGCGCGCGCTTGCTTTTACTTTATCCGTGGCGCGGCATGGCTCACAGTTACTTCCTGGCTCCTCCGAGTCCGACTCATGACTGTACACCCGAAATACTCCCCCCACCCCATTCACAAGTCTCTCCACTACCAGCTTCTGCGCGCATGCGTTAAATCCGAGGGGGAAAAAAACTTCATGAAGCCAGTTAGGCCACGAGCCTGTGCAATTTACACTGCTTCATATAGGCTGGTCGATTGCCTACTCCAACACACCTCTGCAACTCACACACACACACACACATACACAAACAAAAACTCTTGCACTCTTGCACTGAGACAATTTTTTTGCACACTACATTCCTCTAAAAGCTGCTAAACATATTTTACATATA
Organism: Pangasianodon hypophthalmus; assembly: GCF_027358585.1. NCBI lineage: Eukaryota > Metazoa > Chordata > Actinopteri > Siluriformes > Pangasiidae > Pangasianodon > Pangasianodon hypophthalmus. The sequence goes on along the minus strand of NC_069715.1, from coordinate 15,695,079 downwards.
AGGTCTGTATTTGTCTACTAGATTCTATTCTTTTATTCTAATTTTATTTTTCTATTTTATTCATTATATTATGCTTTTATTATGGATCACAGTTGCACTGTGGGACGAGGCACTAAGGAAAAACATTTCACTACATTAACACATCACATGTATATAACGTATGTGACAAATAAAGACCCTTGAACCTTGAACCAACTTTTCACCTAGCAAACACATCTAGTAATAATGCAGACTGTAGCACTGCAAACTTCCAAGGAATCACAGGCCCATTCTCCAACAGGCATCTTGCACTTATCACTTTAAAGTCTGTTATGTCCACGTGGCATAAATTATTGATTGCGTTTAAACAGGAATCCACAATAAATCTGATCCTATACATAACAGTGCGTGCTGTTCTAAATGTATTTGAAAATTGCTAGACTAGAACCCACATGTCGAAATCACATACGTCACATATATGAAAATACACGAAAGTGCACTTTAACAAGTCATGGCCTGAACCAAGTAAAGACGTGACCTCATGTGAACAATGTGATCATACATAAAAATTAATGAATCATATGAGAAAAATCACATCTGAATGTACATGTGAAAAATAACATCGCATGACCTACATGAAAAACGTGAAAATAAATTAGTCGTGTGAAAAAAATTGCATGTGAATATAAAAACACATGCACATTGTGATATATGTGTGTGAAACATAACGTGAAGTGTCTAAAAAAAACACGTGTGAATTCATGTGACTTTCTCCAAGGGTAGAGACTGCAGTGCACATTGCAATGGGCCTGGTGTTCGAGTAGAAGATTCCACATGGCTATATTGTGCTCCAGTGAAGGCAGGGTGCCTGCTGGGTCTCAAAATCTATTTTTTTCTTTTTTGTGTTTGTTTTGAAGTTTTGACTTCCCCACAACTGGGGGGTTGGTGCAGGAGGTTGAGATGGACTGAAAAACGAAGAAGTAAACACACCAGAAACAGCTGAAGGCCTCAAGGTCCTGCCAGATCAACAGATTGCATCACTTTCTTGTGGCTGGCCTTATTTATACCAGCTCTACCTTATACATCGTTTCTCAGCACTGTGATAGGCCTGTGATAATGTTACTCAGAGTGCTGGGAGAAAGAGGTGTGGTTTCGATATGCAGTGTTAGCTTAACCTATTGTTCATATTCTACACTAAATGGTTAGCTTACATAAGAATATATACTTAATGAGAGATTCAGCCTTGTAATGTCATTCATTGTAATAAAAATGAAGGATATATCTTGATTTCTAAGAGTGCACTCTGCCTCTGTAATATTATAATTATTAAAGATTATTATATGAGATTATTATATAAAGATATTATTATATGTAACTTCTGAAAATCTGCATACATGTCCTGCATACATATAACCTAACGTATGTTACTATATTTCAAATGCACTATTTTGTTAGCACAAAAAGATTCTTTTTTTTTTTGAATGAACGAACATATGCCAATGTCTCTTTTTACAAACAGTTCTTACAGACCAGCATGTTTTTACTGAAGATATGGTCCCATACTGCATGCACTTAAATTTTAGTGTGCTCTTCTTCCCTCTCCATCTCCCTCCATCACTCGTCAGCCTGAGATCTGGAGTGAGTAAATGTGTTAAAAGGGTGAGCTTAGTGCCAGATGGGGCGTGCAAGTGCTTTAATAGCACCACAAAACGCTCATTAATTAATGAAATATTCTGCGGTTACTGTTGGAGACCCGTTCTGACAGAGCGCTCGCAGTCAACAGCCTAGACGTCTGCTTCAATAGACTTCAGCTGAGAGTGCTTCGCCTTTGAGGACTTGCAAAAATATTATTGCTGTTTTGTATACTCCAGCAGTTTCAGAATAGTTGGAATTGTCAAACATGTCTGAGCTGGTGTGTATGTCTCAAAGATCAGAAAGTTTCACATATTTTGATCTTTCCTGAGCTAGATTTGTCATTTGTCTGTGTGACAATTTTGGTACAAAGCATATTTTGTTCATATTTATTAAATATTAAATCATGCGAGTAAGCTGGCAGCATCTAATTGCTCTGCTGACTAAACATGTTTTTGCTTTGCTGGTTTGTGCCTGAGCCAATTCACTGAGTCTAAACATAGCTGTGCAAGTCAAAGCACAGGTTCTGTCCTCAGTCAAAATATGCAGCCAATTAGTGGGAACATATCACCTACGACATTCGCCATGCAAAATTTCAAAATCTTGATCTATTCCGGCCTACGTCAGACCATTTTAAAAACAGCCGTAGATTTTATGGCAGTCTGGTTGTTCATGATGAGAGGTGTTTATCAGTCGCTCTTTCTTAAAGGGCTGCTGATTAAGGTCTCTTATCAAACAGGATGTCAACCTGAAGACAAAAGAAGAGTAGCCTATTTACTATCTAACGGATAAAGAGGGTGAGGAGGTAACGTCTGCTCCTAACACACACTAGTTATTAAGTTAAGCTCACTAAGCGAGGTCACTGGCTGAGAATACTGTCTGGGATGTTTAATGCAGTTTCTGAGGCTGCATGCAAAATCTGCTACATCTGTAAGAGGTAAAACAACATGTAAGTGGTAAAGCTAGTATACCCCACAATAATATTAAGAGTACTATGAATATTTAAAGCTACAGAATAGTGCATTGAATAGAATGTGTACATGTAGGTTTGTAGTAAGTTTTGTAGTTGGTAAACAACTGGGCTCAGGACTATTTATAATACAGCAAGTATGTGCTTTTTAATGTAAATGACACATTAAAAACCACATACTAGCTACACATACTAGCTATACTAATATTTTGTATATAGTATGGAATATTTGTAAACAGTGTGATGCTGTAACATTTTAACATAAGTTACTAGTATTTAACATATATGGTAATGTTGTAGCTGTAGCTAGTAGCTAGTACATAGATGTCAACATTGCTAACAAGCAGGTCCTAGCAGGGAGACAAAGAAAAATTTTTTTTTTTTAAATTTAACACAAAAACACCAGTGTATGACAGTGGATGAGAGCATTTTTTTTAAATTGTACCCCATGAAACAGTAAGGCAAAAAGAAAACAGTGAGGTGAGGTGAAAGTTCAGGGGATCAGTACTTAATAATAAGGGAATGGATGTTACTGACATTTACATCTGTTGTTATTTCATTATGGCTACTTTATTACCTGGGCCTGCTTTGTTCAATTTGAAAAAAAAAAATGCAATGAATCTAAAGCATTTCATGATCTATTTCTGATAATAACGAAAATGTTTAATTTCCTACAAAGTACCAAATAAACCTTCATTTAGACACCAGATGGCTATCCTACTTTACCAAACCAACTGTCCCACATTACCAGAGGTTATGTGGTTCGCAACCCAGAATCATGCTAAGGTGTGCATTTTGTAAATAAAAATGTATCACTGTTTCATTTCAACATGAAAGGATTAATAAGTCAATTATGTAAGGAAAAAAACAGTCCCGGGTGTGCTGCTATAGGAGTGTAGTCCACGACCGGGCGGGGTGATACCTGGAAGTGGGTTATTTTTGTGTAACAGCATGTCCCGAAATGTTTTATTTTTCTACCACAGTGATTTGCCAAGAATTAGAATTTTAACTGATTATTGAACAGTATATTGTGCTTTTTATCCGTTTATAGTTACATTCATTGTTGTGGGAAATCAACAAATCAAGTTCCTGTCATCACTTACGTTATAGCAGTTGTAAACAGCTGTTCCCACACCAGAGTCTCTCCTTTTTCTCTCATGAAGTTTACATGACAAGAAAAAAGAAACCACATAATGCAATGTTCTGTCCAGAAGTCTGTTCTGAAGTCCTGCGGTGGAAAACTTACCGTTACAAAGCACTAACACCCAAGTCCCCTTCCATAAAAGATCAATAAACGACTCCTTACAGAAAACTTCACCATGTCAACAATTACACGTCTTTATTTTCTTTGTTAAATAACAGCACGTATTTATTAGTTTACTGTTAGATAATGTCCACCTCATATTAGGTCCAGTATACACGGCCCTGTGAATGAGGCAATGTCACTCCAGAAATGACAGTGTAGTATTGGAATGAGCGCATTAATATCAATCTGTGATGCGGATTACAGCCGGGACTACTGTCAGAGCTGCTCATACAGAAAATGAATCATTTTCTGACCAATTAGATGTGCAAGAAAGTGGTCCACGTGACCTGAGCTCACCCTGCTGTTTAATACTCTCATGTTAGCTGTAGCTAGTAGCTGTAGCAGGTCCATGTCCATTTCACAGCCTTAGACTTTATTTAACAGGCAGTCTACGGTGGTTTTAGAGGTAGTCAGTATGTCTAAACTATATTATTGTCTAATATGTCTAAACCATAGTATTTTTTGATATATTATTTAGCGTTTTTTTCCCTTGTTTTTATCGCAAATTAATCTCCAGAGTGCGGCCCCTTTTCCCCGCGCGCGCGTTGTTATTCGGCGCCATTGCAGCTGGACAGTGGCACGCGCTCAGCGGAGGAGAGTATCACTTTTTAGATATTATGTCACGTCTGGTCTTCCACGGAAGCGCCCTGTCCACACACACACACACACACACACACACACACACACAGAGAGAGAGAGAGAGAAGCCTGAATGAGATCAGATGGCGAGACTTGACCCGTTTTTGGCCTCGGTGTCCGTCAGTCTGCCTTGGCCGAGGCGAAATAACAGCACGACCAGTCCAGACTCTCGCGTTTCAGGCGGGAAATCTCTGCGCGCGCGCCACGCCAAGGTCACGAGGCCACGGCGTGACTGCTTATTTATTTCGGGCTGGAAATAAAATGATATTTATACTTACTCATGCTGAGCGGCGAGTATATGCATAATGGTTATGTCACCAGCCTTGGAAAGAAAGAGGGCCTCCAGTAGTCTGTGTCGTCTTCCCTTTATAGGCTGGTTTATTTGGGAGAAATTTGTGAGGAGACATTTTAGATGCCTGATATTTGATATTTAGACACATTTTGGTTCTTTTAGCTTCGGGTCACGCGCTTGAAGTGACTGTAATATACAGTGTGTGTGTGTGTGTGTGTATACATATATATAGATAGATAGAGAGAGAGTGTGTAATCAGAGAGGAAATCCAAGTGCTATTGCAGTTCCGGGTTCCTCCGCCAGAGGGCGAGCGGGATCGTGTTTTCTTCGCGTGCAGTAGCGATGGGAATTCCGGCTCTTTTGACTGAGTCAAATCATCTGGCTCAGCAAGCCACAAAGAGACGACTCTTTCCGCTTCAAAACGGCTCGTCGGCATTTTTTCTTCCCTAAACCAGCAAAACTTTGTGATATTAGGACCGGTAATTGTTCTTCTCTGCCTAGGCTGACATTATTTAATGCAATTTAATTGACATTGCATTTTTAATGTATTTAGATAATTGTTAAATCAGCAGGGCACTACAGATGTGCACTGACAAACAATTCGCATTGTTAATGAATTATTGTGTATGCTGTGTCTGTGATTCATTAAGAAGATGGCGTTTATCCTGGTTCCTTCTCGCCTCCTCTAGTAAACTGATTGTTTACAGTAGCCTACATCTTCAACAAGCAGCAGTGTAGAAGGAGCCTGTCATGTGGCCTCATACACACGCTCTATTAAAACAACAACAACAACACGCACACGCGAGTCGGCTCTCAACTCTCACATAAAAGAGCCGACTCAAAGAGTCGGTTCATCTGTTGTTTAAGAAAACCTTTAATGTTGAGTCGACTCTTTGAGTCGATTCATTCGCGAATGACACATTACTGGTTTTCTTAAACATCAGATGAATTCCTATCCAAAATATAGCTTTAAAATAAAAAAGGAAAGCTTTAAACTAAGTTTAATTCTGTTACATACTTAACTACCTTTTGTATAGTATTAATGTAGGACACACATCTTGCTTCAAACACAAAATAAACAAATAATCCCCTACCAGGAGTATTAATCCATATCTCCATTAATATAGTACAATTCTATTCCCTGGACTGCATGCAATTTCTATTAAAACTGCCTTTCCAGATGCTAGGTATACCCATGTATATATGACTGCACTGACCATTCTATTATTCTGTACTCGAGTTGCCTGCGATGTTCTATATCCCAATATACACTCAGAGTCCACTTTATTAGGAACACCTGTACAACTGAACATTCATGCAGTTATCTAATCAGCCAATCATGTGGAAGCAGTGCAATGCATAGAATCATGCTGATACAGGTCAAGAACTTCAGGTCATGTTCACATCAAACATCAGAATCGGGAAAAACAAAGTCATCTCTGTGACTTTAACCATGGCATGGATGTTGGTACCAGATGGGCTGGTTTGAGTATTTCAGAGACTTGTGATCTCCTCTATTTTCACACACAATAGTCTCTAGAGTTTACACAGAATGGTGCAGAACAAACAAACAAACAAAAAAACATCCTGTGAGTGGAGGGTCTGCAGGCTGAAAGTCCTTGTTGATGAGAGAGATCAGAGGAGAATGACCAGACTGGTCTGCGCTGACAGGAAGTGTATAGTAACCGTGGTTAGCAGAAAACGTCTCAGAATGAACAACATGTCAAACCTTGAGGTGAATGGGCTACAACAGCGGAAGACCATATTGGGTTCCAAGAACAGGAATCTGAGGCTATCATGGGCACAGACTCACCCAAAACTGGACAGCTGAAGACTGGAAAAAGACCAGGTGATCTTCAACTGTCTTCAACTTTCCAGTTTGGGTGAGTCTGTGCCCATGATAGCCTCAGATTCTTGTTCTTAGCTGACAGGAGTGGAACCCGATGTGGTTTTCTGCTGTTGTGTGTATATATATATATATATATATATATATATATATATATATAAAATGTATGTATGTATGTATTAGGAGGAGGTATTTTAAGAGTAAGCATAATTTTAGTGGTTTGAAATAGCTTTAATACTTGACCAGGTGGTCAGATTTCTTCCAAATCCTCTCTCATCATCAGTATTAGTTTTAGTGTTCATAAAGGTTCTTCATAAAGTGAAATGGCTGAGAAAAGACATAAACAGTGGATACTAAGGGCACATAGACTTTGGAGATAATGCAGTCAGAATTGCATTATATATACTAATGTACCTATATTATTAAGCGAAATACATAATTAAGAATAAGATATTTCAGTGTCTTTAAGTGGGCTTTTTTTTTTTAAAACCTGAGAATAATAATTATTCTACAATACTCAGGGCTCCTGAATTTTCATAAAAAGTAGAAGGTTATGCATGTTGATGATATCTTATAAATCACAACTGAGTGGTGGCCATAACTGAATACAGTGGGTCTAAAAAGATAAGTGGAAAAAGCACGTCTGGTGCATCATTCCATCACTGGAGATTAAAGGAGCAAATGAGGCTTTTATATCTTCAGCTGACTCGGGAGATGACCTTTGGGATAAAAGCACTAACATACAGGCCGCACAATATTCTCTTTACTATATTCCTCTCTAGAGAACCCATTATGAAAAGTAATGGTATGATAACCCTACAACCCAGTATGATGGTTTTTGATATAGCACTGTATTAGCTTACAAATTAAATGGCATTAAATGATGCAACACTAGGCAAAACTGCTAGAATTTTTTAAAAACGAATTTGTGAAAAGAATCCCAGTTAGCTTTACAAAGTCCAAAACTCATACTGGATCGCTTATATGTGCATATACTGGGTTGTGCCTTGGTTTGAAATCTCAAATCCACCCTTTCATGAAGGTGAAAAAAATGCATGAAACTGTGTGTGATGTAAGTGATGGGGATTGCTTGCCCAAGAAATCTGCACCCGGCTGTCTCCTAGCAACAAGCAGATGGTGGTGCTGCACTATAAATAACTGTGTGTGTATGTGTGTGTAAAGCAAAGTAGCTTACAGGGACAAGGGCCATACCTAGACATTACATAAGCAAATTTATTGAGTTTTGATGGCTATGTGTAGATTCAACTCATTTAATGTTATGTAGGTCATGCCTACATCATCATATGGTGAGATATTTATATATATATATATATATATATATATATATATATATATATATATATATATATATGCTTGCTATAGGCCAGATGCAGAGATTTACTTGGATGCTGTAATAAACACACAATGACTGAGAGACTGAAGCATTATTATGGATTTGGAATTGTGCATTGGCACAGCACACCTTTGTGTGGGCATGTTGCATTGTTTCTGTCATTGCAATACAGAAAAAGAGGCTATTAGACTTTATAGCCAGAAGAGGGAGAACCAAGATCTCGTTCACTCTCTCCTTCAGATCTTTAGCCATCCTCCCCCACCCTTCCGTGCTGTACTTGTAAGCATCTCTTCACACTCTCCCTCTGTGTTGCAGTGTGAAATATGGTTCTTCAATGCTGAAGTACAGTCCTCTCTTTTAAAGCCTGTTCAGTGGTGGAAACAGTGGAAAGTAAAAATCCCTTAGGGAGAAATATAGAAAATGCCTGCACACTGTTTCCATGATCATAGAGCAATTTATTTCAACCCAGTTGGACACTCATTAGATTGAATATATTAGCTATGAAAAAGAAAAAGCTATCCCAGATCCATCCATTATAACAGTTGCAGCCATAAATGTGCACAGTTTGTAAAATATGCATAGCACTGTTTGAATCGCTATGATCTTATCAATTATTTTGTCATGACATATTTACGTTTTTATAAAAACGGTTGTTTATAATTTGTCTACTACATAACGAGACAAGTAAGATTCAAACAATTGCTGAACACCGTCAAAATCTTTTAGATTTTGAAGAGAGGAGTCAGGTAGACAGAATTAATTCTCTACATTTGCTTGGTTTTGCACCCCATTTTTGGATTTTTTTTTTTTTTCACTTCTGCACAAATCATCACCTCATCATTTACGCTGAGCGTTACTCTCCTGAAGGACAATGGGATATAACATCTAAATGTCTTGAGAAACATCCCATTAGCCAGCAGGCAGAGTTTACTTCCTCAGAGGTTTCTTATGCTGTGACACACTTCCTCGAGCTCTCTGCTGAGCTCTGATCGGCCACTTGTCTTCTGCATTATGATCTGATGAACCTAATTAAGATCTGATCCAGCTCAGCACTATTTTCCCACTTCTATTAGTGAAGGCTTATGTAATTTGAGAAAATTATAAATTGTCAAAATTGTATTAGTTTCACATCATTGATGAAATAACTGATTGCTAGTGGGCCCAGACATTTAGACCATACTGTGTATAGGCATTCAGACAGTATTCAAACTTCACTTTTTCCCCTCAATTTGTTACACCCTTAGTCTAAAAGTAAACTAAATTATTTTTTACTAATCAATCTGCAAACAGTGTTCCATAATGAAAAAGTCTAATAAAGAGGTTTACATTTTTAAATTTTATTTAAAAAAAAAGAACCAAAAGAGCACAATTATCAAGTACCCAGAACCTTTGGGCACGCTCAGCAGCAACTACAGCCTTCAGTCATCTTCTCTATGACGACTTGGCCACAATTCCAACATTTTGGGATCATCTTTAATTCCTGTCTGCAGAACATCTCAAATTCAGTCAGGTAGGATGGAGAGAATTTCTGTATTGCTAATATCAGGTTTTCTTTTTTCTTTTTTTTCCTCAAATGTTCATTTGGGTTCAAGTCTCCATTTGGGCTGGGCCACTAAAAGATATTCCTGGACTCGTCCCAAAGCCAGTCCTTCAGGACAAGGAGTGGCTTGTCTTGGCTGTGTGTTTTGAGTTATTATCCCCAGTCAGAGATCCTCAGCCCTCTTGCACAGGTTTCTACAACAATTTGTCTGTACTTTGATCCATTTATCTTTCTCTTGATCCTGACAAGCCTCACGGTCCCTGCTGTTGAAAAACATTCCCACAACTTGATGCTGCCACCACCATGCTTCACTGTTGGTGATGAGCAGTACTCTCCAGATCTGTCTCTTGGCATTCAGGTCAATGAGCTCAAGCTTGGTTTCATCAGCCCACATAAGCTTGTTTCCCCATGGTCTTTTTAGATGCCTTTTAGAGCCATGATGTGACTTTCACTGGGGAGTGGCAATCATCCAGTCATACCCTAAAGGCCTGATTGGTGAAGAGTTGGTTGTCCTTCTGGTAGATTCTCCCATCTCCAGAGAAAACACTCAAAACATCAGAATGACTTTTGGGTTCTTGGTCACCTTTCTCCTCATCTTTCTTCTCCCCTTTTGCTAAATTTGTATGGATAGCCAATACAGAGTTTGTTTCGATTTAAGAAGCTGCTGTGTTCTTTGGGATCTTGAAAGCTGCAGATTTTTTGGTACCTTCCCCAGATCTGTGCCTCGACACAATCCTTTGATCTCTGGCCTGTTTTTTGCTCTGACATGCACCAGCAGCTCTGGGGCTTCATAGATGTGTGCTTTTCCAGATCATGTCCAATCAACTTGTTTACTAAACGTGAACTTTATTTATGTTAGAAATATCTCAAAGATGACCGATTTAAACAAACCTGCTCATGGTTTTTCCATTATGTAGTAGTTTTTGCAGATTGATTTTTAAACTTAGAGTAAGGCTATAAAATAACTAAATGAAACGTAAGCATCTAATAATCGATCAGCATTTGTATTCTGGGCAGTTTGATACCCGTAGCCCACGATACAAGTGCTTTAATAAAGATGCCTTAAAGCCATTTAGTTATTGCTTAACTAATGAATCTCGCATGCATTTGTGCTTTTTGTCACTCGAGAAATGTGAACTAAGATTGTAATGTTGAGTTTAAACACAAGCTTGACTTTTGATCATGTGTAATGCACACAGTACAAGTAACCATTCATGAGCAATAAGGAGAGATAGACAATAATCAAAACCTGACAGCTAGAGATTTGTAGTCATGAAAACTGTGGCTTTTAATGTAAACACTACATTCGATTGGTTTTCCAGCACGAACATCCCACATGAAAGAACAACCATTCACTAAAGTAGAGGGAGAAATAAGCAGCACAGAAAGCATTCACTGGAAGAGGGTAAAAAGAAAGGCCAAAGGAAACTTGGGGGAAGGGGTATGTGGAGAAAAGAATATCCCAAAGCATGGTATATGTTATTATACACAGGGTTTGAGTGTTTTTTTTTCTTCATCTTCTTTTTCCATTAGTCAAACTAAGGCGGCAGGTAGAGGGAGGTGATATACATCATTCCAAATCTACGGGTGTCGAGTGAGAGCTGTGCTTTTCTATGCAGACCTGGAAAGAGTTTTCTTTTTTCTCTTGAATACAATTCCCCCAAAAAAGAAATAATGCATAAGGAAGAGAAAGCGCATGAAGTCTGTACAGCCTAGTGCATCCACCCCTTTGGGCCTGCACACCACAGAGTGGTTCTTCAAAAAAAAAAAAATAAAATAAAAAAATAAATAAACAAAAAGATACATATACTGTTTTCTTTTTCTGGCTAAGTACTGCAATGCAGGACGAACAGGCAAAAGGGAATTGGTACAGTTCAACATCAACATTGGTCAGTAAGAGTGCTTCAAGAGTGAATTGCAGAAACCCTTGAAAAACATTTCTCTTTAAAAAAAAAAAAAAAACGGGGGGAGGAAAAATGTTCTGTAGCTACAAAGCACAAGTGATATACTTTTAATATTACAGAATTGTCGTCTTTTATATTATCACTGTTTATTACTGTCAATTATTATTTTGGATTAAGTCTACGTGAAAAGAATCTAGAACCAGAGGATCTACAGCCTCCTATAAAGACACGCAGCCCAACATCCATCATCCATTCGGCACCATATTGTTGGTTATGTGGGTATTTGTCCCAATCCCCCCTCCCCCCAAACCCAGCTTACACAATGCTCTCCCTTGGTTGCTGTTGTTTCTTTTCTTCCTTTTTTTATACTTTTTACTTTTTTTTTTTTTTTTTGCTATTTTTTGTCTTTTGTGGGGTTTTTTTATCATCATTTATTTCCTTGATTTTATCTAAGTGAAGCAGGTAGCTGTTTCTTTATACAAAGGCCAAAGGGTCATGCTATGTGTGTCAGGACCTGTCAGAGGGGACTGACTCTGTTACCCAGCCTGGAGACAAACTAAAACAGGAAGTCTAGGAAAAAGAGAGTAATGAGGGAAGGCGGGATAGTGGGAACGAGGAGTGCGGGACAGGTGATCAATAAATAAATTAATAAATTAATAAAACAATTAAAAAAAAGTAGAAGTTCCTCATACGACAGTGTTAATAAGCTTGTCATTATAGTTTACTAGTGTTGCTAGTTTCCCAGAACCGTCGTTCTCACAAGGTTGGCACTGATATGACAATTTTAATAAATCTGTAACTAGTCAAGGGGCTCAAAATCATACTCGGCATGGCCCCAGACACCAACAGCAAATTCAGCTGGCACACGCCAGTAACAGAACACACAGACTGAACAATACTCAACAAAACGAGAAAAGGAAGCGTGTAGGGTGCAGTCCTGGGGGTTCACCTTCTCCATAACATTGACCAGCTAACAGAACAAATGTTGCCATGAAAACCCAATCTAATTACAACCCAAAGTACAGGAACACGCTACAACTGCAGTTTGGCTTTGACTGACTTTTATCCCTGGTGCTCACGACTGTCTAAGCCATTGATACAGCTTTTTTTTTTTTTAATGTTTTCCCCATTATATCATCATTAGCATACATAATAATTACATAATCATTAGCGTAACATTGTATACTCAGGCAAAATGTGTATCACTCAGCCCCCCCCGACTGATATACACGTAATAAATAGACAGACAATAAACAAAAACATAAAAATATAGTAAAAGAAAGATATTTTTGAGAACAAAAATGAGGGTTTAGTTCAAACCAAAAAAAGACACAGTGGAAAATAAGGGAAAAACAAAACATTAAACAGCAAAGAAGAAAACAAAAAAGAAGGTCCCAACTTTGTTCTAAAACCATAAAGGCTGGGTTTCTATAAGAAATCAGTTCTGTTGGCAGCTCTTTGACAAACTAAAAACATTTTATGTATAGTATTTATATATATATATATGCCTATTTTAAAATTATCATCATTATTATTTACCAACTTGCATTTTTGATAATAATCATTTCCAAAGGAATTGGCTCGAGAGAGTGAGAGTGGCCTCAGTACAAGCCGCAGCCTCGCAGGTTGTTGGCGATGATGATGTCGGTGACTGCGTCGAACACCACCTGGATGTTCCCTGTGTCCGTGGCACAGGTCATGTGACAGTAGATCTCCTTATTGGGCGAGCGGTTCTTGCTCTCGAACTGTGCTTGGATGTAAGCAGCTGCATCATCGTAAGTGTTAGGGCCTGTAGAGGGAACAGTGAGCAAAGTGGGAGAGAAGAGACAGTGGAGGAGTCAGAGAACAAGAAAACAAAAAAGGGAAGAGAAACAAGAAAGAGGTAGGAACAGAAATGAGAAAGAAGCGTCTTTCATGACCAGTTTCAATGGCCTTCACATCTTAACACTGACGAATATTATTTCACCTGAATTAAAATAATGTTGTGCCCTGCACAGGAGTGTCAATAAAATAAAAAAAATAAAAGCAAAAAAGTCTCAAGAGAGTAAAAGAAGTTCACGAAAGATCAGACAGTAAACACTGAAGAGAGAGAAGGAGAGATTCCTGCTGTCTCCTTTCAGCATAAGAAGTTCTTCCACAGAGTGACTCAGGCTCGTCCTTGTATAGAAATGCCATCAGGATCTTCAAAATCTTCCTTTGTAGACAGTTTCTTGGAGCTCTCACTTTCACCCTTCAGCGACAAGTACATTTATAAACTCTACTTGGTCTCTTCTTTCATGCTATTTTTCCTTGCCTTAAAAAGCGAAGACAATTTGCATCATATGCGAACACCATCCTGCTGTAATACAAGAACTCGGCATAATAGCCTGTCTCCCTGACATGAGAGATAAGAACGGTGCTGGGTTCCCAAGTTCCCGATTCCCAACGATGCACCAGCCATCCGTGGCCAGGAGTCCAAGAAAGCAAAACTGGCCGTGGTCTCTGGGTGGGAGGGATGTCATGCTCTCAATCACAGCAACGCTAGCCAATCAGGAGCATCTGCGTGCTCATGTATGTGGAAGAAAGTGGATAGGGCTTTCCTATGAGTGTGTTACACCTTTATAACCAACAGCTTAATAACCACACCTTTACAACCAACAGCTTAATATGGCTATATAGAATATCAAAGCAAGGAGAAAAGCAAGCCAAGTTAAACTCGAGCCTCTAATGAAGACTGATCAAAAGCATAATTCTCATGGCAGAATAATTTCATTCATTCTCAGACAAAATTCAATAAGAAACTTCAGCTTAGATTTCCAGTTAAGTTCATTCCAGCTTCGGTGGATGTTACATGGAGTGATCAAGGATTATCCTAATAAAATAATAATAGTAATAATATGGCAGCATCTGTGTGCATTCTTACCCGTGTACTCTGGGAAACAGATACTCAAGGGTGATTTCTTGATCTTTTCAGCAAACAGGTCTTTCTTGTTGAGGAAGAGAATGATGGAAGTGTCAATGAAGAATTTGTTGTTGCAGATGGAGTCAAACAGCATAAGAGACTCGTGCATGCGATTCTGCAGGGAAAGAACAGAATAAAGAGAGAAAGAATGCAGAACAGGTTAGCCAGAGAAAAATAGGAAAGGAAAGGTGATTAAGGCCAAGGTAGGTGAGCTGTGGCTCACAATAGCAGCAAGTAGGACGAGGGAAGCAGATGTACCCTGTTCAGATACGAGTCATGTTCTTAGAGTCGTATTCTTAAAACGGTTTCAGTGTGAGTGTTTGAGTGTGAGAGTATGAGGGTGTGACCTGGATGTGTGGTTGTATGCAGAAAGACAGACACAAGGCACAGTCAGGCCCACACAATAACTTTCAAGTGGCACTTTATTCGTTTCATATAAATACATACACACAAATACACATCCATTGTTGAATAAATAATCAAGAGCAGTGAATGACACAACTACAGCAGATAGACATAAAACTGACAGAGACACAGTGATGCTGTGATCAGATATCAGGGGAACGCACAGAGTCTACATCTAGGTGCTTCTGCAATCAAAGTGTGAACAGATGGCACTATTAAAAAAAAGCACCCAGTGCTTGGCACTTACACCTATAATAAAATTACTTCTCTCAATCCAGATTCTTCCAATCATTGATGGCATTATTTAAACCCACCATCCAACTGTCCTGCAAGTGTCCTGTTTTATAACTAATCATGCATTGGCTAAAAGTCCAATAATGGTAGTGTTAATGCAGTGAATGAATCAATAAAAGTGATTGTTAAGTGAAAGCTATTTAAACACCCTTTGCAACTATGAAACTGCATAAAGACAGGACACCGCTAACTGACTTTTTACAGTCCCCTTTCAACATACTACAACTGCTTTTTTTTTCATTGGCCATAAAACTCATTTCAGCAGGTAATATGATGTCAAATGGATTACTCCTATCCAATCATGTATCAGAGCCCATGCTGACAGCAGTCTGGCCACAGTACCAGCTGTTGTAGCCCATATAAAACCACGGGAACAATCAGCCATTAGTCATTCAATGTGCACTGATTGAATTACCCACAAATCTCTTTACATGGCCAAAAACTTCATTTCCCATAAATCTCTGGACCAACACAGCATCATTTCCTTTTCACCTTGGCCACACAAGCTGATGCCCATCATTCACCGAACCAGCAGCATAAAGCTTATGGAAGATTAATCTGGTGGAAAGGCTAGCTTTAAGGCCATGCTCATTAAACATCTTTGGAAGAGCGACAGGGAGAAATTAAACAAGAGAAATAGAGAGCTGGGAGAAGATCGGTGTCAACGTGAAAAGGCTTTCACGTTTGGATGGATAAGAGGGTTGAGAGTTTGTTTTTTTCTTTTTTGCAACAAGATATGTAATGACCTTCCAGCAGAGATGCTGAGAGCTCACCGATTCAGAATGCAGTGCTCATCTGTCACTAAGCTGGTGTTTTTACACACACACACATACACACACACATACACACACACACAGCAGGAGAAGACAGCAGAACCAGCAGAACATCCTATCATGAAACTTCATCTCACCTAAAGACTGTTCCCTTCATCCGGGGGAAAATAACTGGCTCTAGGTCATAGCCATGCCAGATAATAAGCACATTCTCAACCCTTTATAGTACTTCATGCACCAAATATAGTTAATGAGAAACACTGCTGCGCAACTACCATGATGTGCTGCCGTTTTGGTTTTGGAATTTCCAGCATAAGGAACAAATGACTACTAAAGGCTTACGAATGCTACAGTTAAGTTCCAGAAGGTGACCCAGCGATGATACTCCCAGTGGTGCTGTACAATCAAGGAGTAATGGGAAAATTAGGACACCTAACATCTATGGCAAATATAGCTGAGGCCATCCATTACTGAACCAGCTACCTAGCTTCACATACATCTATGCAGATAATAGGTACAGAAGCCCTGTATGTGCTTAGTGGCTCCTGATCCAGTATTCCACTTCCACACAAGCAGGCTTAATTAGGTAAAGAAAGAATATTGCAATGTGTCTGTAGCTACAACAGCACTTTTCTTTCTAATTAAATCCAGATAAACCCAATCCCATGATTCTTAGTGATGCCTTGCCACCATTACAAATCACCGCCTGCTCTTCCTGCTTTATTCCACCAGCCTGATCCATATTAAAAATATTTCCTGCCTCCCAGTGAAATTCTCTTTCTCTCGGACATACAATGAGAGTTAGGAAAGCATATCAACACCCTCTTTGTAACAAGCAATCACCCAGATTTGGGGGGAGGAGGGGGAAAACAAAAAGAGAGATTGATTGGAGGCTTTCAGTAGGCTAAATTACAGACTAGGGCCAAAATAAACAGCAAACAACCTGAGGAGCACTGACACTATGATTAAACTGTACAGAATGACAGACGGCCAATGCGCATTGACTGCTTTGGATGCGTAAGCTTAAAGCACAACACCACCACACAGTTACTAAAAAAAAATGACACAAGTGGTTTGATCATTCCTAATTAATTTTCAGTTTCTGTTAATATCTCTGATCTGCTGAATAAATCAAAGTGAAATTACAGTTTTGACTATATACACCAAGAAAAACTGAATGTAATGTAATAATTTAAAAACTTTTTTTTTTAATTACATACTCACTGTACCTTCAGCCCCACAGTAGAAATAAAACCTTGATATTTCAGCGTTTAGAGTTTATTAGGAATAATACAAATAAACCAGCAAAAAAGTTGCAGTTGAAAACTGGTATAGTGTATAATTTAACTGAGTAGCATACTCAGATTTTTTTTTTTTAAATGATGATACGGTGCTATTTCTGCAGTAGAGCTGCTCAAGGCATCATTTGTTGGGTGGAACTTTTAATGCCATTTAGTTAATGAGTTTCATCAACATTCAAGTCTTGACAATATATAAAAATCTTACCTATGGCACTGTAACTATGAGATGGTCTCAAAAGACTGCAATATACATGCGGTACAGCAATAATGCCCGTTTAAGGCAAACAATGCTACAAGGTGCTTCGTGTTTCAAAATTAGTAAAGGTAAAATGTTTCAAAACTGCAAGATTTTAATGATGATTTGACCATGTTTGACTTCATTATTTTGGCCTTTGAATAATGATGGAGACAATTTGAAGATTATATAATTACGGGGGACATTAAAGGCAACATTTACAGAATAAAGATAGCCGGGTAATTTAAATTAATTCAACTGCTATCTCTTCCCTGTTCCAGCTTGTTTAAACATTTAATAAACATGATGTGAGAATGTGAGATGTGAAAATTTACTTCCACACTGTGCCTAAATCAGTAACTGGGTCTTAATCTTTAAACTAAGCTTAACCCCTTGCTTATGACTGTTGAGGAAGCTCTTTGGTTAGCTTTCATTCTGTTGTCCACCACTGGAGAGCTAGACATTAAGAACAAAACGAGGGCGTATACAGATCTGAGAGCAGGCCTGGGCTCAGTAAAGACCACAGAAACGCAGGTTGTTGGCGATGATGACATCAGTGACAGCGTCGAAGACAAACTGGATATTGTTGGTGTCGGTGGCGCAGGTGATGTGCGCGTACACCTCCTTATTCACAGACTTGTTCTTGCTTTCATACTGCGACTGGATGTAAGCCACTGCCTCCAGGAAAGTGTCCGGCCCTGATGCGCAACACAAAGCAGAAAGCGAAGGCAAAGGAAGAGTGGAGGAGCACAGAATGAAGTGACGGAAAAGAGAGGTAGAGGAAGTAGGATTGTAGGGGTTTCCAAATACAATAGCGGACAGCAAAGGAGCAGAAGTTTGGATGTGTGAAAATATGAAACAGTAGCATAAAAGCAGTGCAGGGGAAATAAAAAGATGTAATGAATTCTCAGGCTGTAAAAATTTCAGGCACACAGTGATCATGTAATAGGCTGAAGGCCTGACATTGTGACTGTCTGATGAAATATGGTAGTACACTGATGCTGTGGCAAGATAAGTGCCAGGAGCTTGTATACAATGAAAATGGATAGGCAGAAAAGGCAGTGGACTTGGCTGCATTCCTGTATAAACTGATCTGAAAACATGGAGAATTTACAGCTAAAAAAAAACATCTTGCCTGGAAGATTAGCAATGGTAAGTCGCCACCACTCTATAGATTTTTTTTATTCTACTTCTTTTTTTACCTATTGACTCCTAAGTTGTTTCCTTCCTCTAGAAATCTCATTCGCACTGGATTGAAAGAACAGCATGTTTTCAGGGCGACAATTTTACCTGTGTACTCAGGGAAGCAGATAGTTAAGGGCGATTTCTTTATTTTCTCCTCAAATATGTCCTTCTTGTTAAGGAAAAGAATGATGGAGGTGTTTGTGAACCATTTGTTGTTGCAGATGCTGTCAAACAGCTTCAAGGACTCATGCATGCGGTTCTGTGGAATCAGAAAACAAGGTGTCAGACTGTCTGCTCAAACATTCACACAAACACACACACACACTCAAGGAAAATCACACATTAGTATTATTATTAGAACCAATTATCAGAACATGGTATTATTAGAATACTGTATATGGCAGTATAAGCAGTGAAAGGAAAGCAAGGAAATCAGGAAAATTAGGAAATGTTCCAGTTTGCAAGTATATTTATTAATTAATGAGAAAGCCACATCCCCAGGCAAGGTGATGCATTATAATGTTAGCTATAACAGCATAACGAGGACAGAGTGGGAGCATTTACAGTAATTAATTCTTCAGCATGTGTCTATGTTAAGTACATGTTACTGAATTGGAAAACAATCAGATGAATGATAGCTGGAAACTGACCATAATTTCAGTAGTAATGGGAGGAACGAGTGAGGACACACCTTATATCCAGCTAACATTTGATTTAGAGCAGCAGCATTAGTCAATCATCTATGGATAAAACATTAATGATTTTTCCCCTTTCTTTTTAACAGGGAGCTACAGTGAATAGAATGCACCAAGACAAACAGGATGTGCACACAAGGCAAAAAAAAAAAAAAGTGCTGCTTTCAGTCATTACATTGCTCTTTATCAGTGGCAGTGGGGGTGGGGGTGGGGTTCATACCTGCGGTTATGTTCTGGCGGGTGGGCCATCTGAAGAGCCAGTTTTGCTTTTTAGCATTTGACGATTGGTTAGATAGCAGAGCCGTGGTGAGAGACGGCAGAAGAGGAGCTGAGATGGTCGGAGGGAGACACGCACACGCAGAGGAGGTGGCATGAGGCCACTGAAGAAGATCAGCATGACCAGACAGACGTCATATCACAACAGCCTTGCCACCCTCTCCCCTCCCCATTCACACCGACACATACACACTCACAGCCATACACACACTCGGCATGGCTGGGGTGAAAAACAGCTTAAGCAGATCCAGTCACCAAAGTGTGAGGAACAGCACGGTTCCAGAGAGAGACAGCGCAAAAGTCACATAGTCTCGTGCACATCGTATACAGAAGAGGATACAGTGTTAGTGTAAGGAGCTGTGTATCTGAGCATGTATGTGTGTGTTCTAGATGAAGAGAAAATACAGAAAAAGGAAAACAAGATTGTGGCAGTAGCCAGGGACCACGTATATACAGAAGATGAAATAAAACATAAGAGCAAAATGTGAGCAAGTATGTATGATGTTTGTCCACACCCTACATTTTCATCTCTGTATGAATAACCACAATTTATAATGAATGCTCCTGTCTCCTGCAAGGCCTCTGCTTCTATCCACCACTTTAATACAGCAGCATTAAGACTAATGGACAGATCTATGCTGTTCTGCTATGATCCATCAGGCCATAAATTCAGGTGTTTTTTTTTTTCCCCCATTAAGCAGCAGAAGTCATTAAAATATTATGATCTTCTGTCATCAAAATGTGTGCTTGGATAAGTTCAAGACTTGCACAGCTTTGACACAATCAATCAAATTCTCCCTGAAAGTGAGGGCAATAAATATAAATTGAGTTTTCAGACTGCAGAAAAACTGACTGTAGATTGAACCCAATGTATACTTAATGCCTTCGTTGAATAGTAACGCTCCCAAGCAATGCTAATGACAGATTTTTTATTTCATTTTCAAACCTGGGTGTTGTTTATTCATTTTCCTTCTTGTCTGTTATTGAAATCTGAAGACTGGTCTATATGGATTCAGTCAAGGCAGTATATAATTAAGAAATGCTTTCATATATACAGAGTTCAGTCCATTTAAATCGAACCCTAGCGTGTGACCAAAATAACGCTTCTGAGATCGATTGAGAGAGCTTCACTTCCCAACGAACTCTAGTGTAGCACAACTGCAGTGAGCACATGATTTGACCCAACTGCAGGAAGTGAACTGAACACTGCTGCGTATTTTGATTTGTGAGACACAAACCGGGCCTAAGAACAGTGCTGAAGTGCTGCAGAAACACAGTAGGTTTTGGATATCTGGACTAAAGAGCAAAACAACAAAATAAATGCTGGATATGTTACACAGTAATGTTTAAGCTCGTTATTTATATTACAATTTAATAATTTATTTAGCACTGGAGCTCTGCAGCCCCGTCCTCTCCTACACACCACTCGGCTAATTCTGTTTTGCTTTTTGGTTTGTATAATTATATGCAATGTGAAACCAAAACAAACGGCAAACAAACAAAGGTAGGTTTCGTTCTGATTTAGAATAAGCGAAAGGACTAATAGGTGTGAAACTCTTAGTAATTGTAACATCTGTATAAGACCTCACAAATCAACTAACCTAACAGTTGTTTGCCTCAGTGTGAAGAGATACACAGTCAAGTGCAAGTTTGCATACTCTCAGAACAAAAAACTAATAAATACTGTTTCATATTTTTCATTTATAGCAAAAAGACACTCATGCACAGATTTTCTATGATTGAAAATAACAAGTGCTAATTCACATGTGCAGTGAAAGAAGTTAATGGGCATTTTGCTAGGGATTTTCAAAGAATAATTGTGAGAATTATGTCACATGCAAAATCTGGGGAGAAAGCATTATGTAAATGAGATTTTTGTGTGCACTAAATGGTGCCAGTGGTCACCGTGAGTTCGGATATCACAAACTCCTAGAAGAGATAATAGATAAATGAGTGCGCATTATGTTAACATATAAATTAAATTCTTTTCAAAGACTCTTAAATGCTGATACTGGGTTTGCATATGTGCGGTTAATATCTAATCTGAAACTAATTATATCATTATTTTGAGAAACATTGACTAAGGCACAATTTAGATAAACCTCACCATTATTAAGTCTTAGTAAACAGTACAATTTTGTCTTCAATTGGTAAAAATGGGCTTCTACAAATTTAATACTCTCCAGATGTATTCATTTGCACATGCAATAGTTGCATCTCCCTTTTTAATATGATATAAATTCTCTTTAATGCCTTGTATGGCCACCATTTGAATTTATAACAGCCTCCAACCTCTTTCCTGTCCTCTAAGCTTTTGGATTGTTTTAATTCTCTGACTCTGCTACTTTGCTTTGTTCAATCTTCTTGACATATCTGTTATGACTGAGGAGTTGTGACCTAACAGCTTAAAGTAAAACATCTTTATAATTTTTTTGTCTGTGGATTTTGTTTTGTGTTTTGGATTACCCCCACATTTTCATTCTTCTATTCAAAAACCAAAGGGGATGCAAACTTTTGCACTCAACTGTATATTCTCAATCTGTTATCTGAATGTACTTGTGGCTGATTTGTGCTTTTCTATATGTTTTTGTATGTGTTTTGTTTCAGTAGTATATTTTAACATGAATGAATAGTTTATTGCAAAAGCCAAGCCAAAATAATCAGGCGTGTTTGGTTAGTGTGTTTCAATGTAGTCTTTCTTGTAAATCATGTAGAGGAAGAGCATAATTAGTATCTGTAGCTGTGTTTTATAGTGGAGAATGGTTGGAGAGTCTGTGTGTAGGGAATATCTCTCACCGTGGTCTCATCTTCATGGAGCACCTGGTCATAACCACTTAAAGCCACGCAGAAGATGATGGCAGTCACATCCTCAAAGCAGTGGATCCACTTCTTCCTTTCTGACCTTTGACCTCCCACATCAAACAGCCTGTGAAGATATGACACAGCATGATCTCATGTTCACCCACAAGAACTCTACATGGTACCTCCAGCATCTATATCAGCATTCAGAGTGTTAGACCTGAACAAGCTTTAAACTAGTGCTTATCGTTTACAATCTTAGGGGTATACTTTGTGTTATTTCCCACATATGTGTGACTCATTTTTCAAAGGGTTTCATAATTACATGATGGGTTTAATCACATCAGAGTCATTAATCTGAATTTCTGTGTAACTAGGCTTCTAACTCAACTCAAGTTTCAACCAGCATATTAAGAAAGCAATTATGAAATTTATCCTATACTTGTAATAAGACACTGTTTAACAGACATTTATTTAAGATGTCAAATTGAGTTTATAGTTGAGTACTTAGGTCCTAACCAATTTTGTTTCTAATAACAGCTTTTTGGAACTAACGTATCTGATTTCTCAGCGTGGAGAACATATTGTACAATAAGCCTAATAATTCCACACCCATGCAGAGTAAATTCCAGCATTTCTGAGTTCAGTGACTGTTCAGTGGCATGCAAACAGTCTTTGCATAAATTAACAGATTTATTTCAGTCTCATCCATTTTTAAAGCTGCATTAACTTGATGAGAAAGAGAGAGAGCTAAAAACAGTGTGAGAAGAAACAGCTGAAAACACTGAGAACAAATGGAGGGATAAGACACACGTAGCTACATTCATGGCCAACTCCATTCACATTTAACCTTAGCAAAGGTTAATAATGTATTCAGTTGTGGATATTATTTATATCTTAAATGCATCATAACCTGGGTGATTGCACTACGAAGTAGAGGGAACTAAAATGAAAGAGGATTAGCAGACAGTTCCACATACTTAAGAATAGCACCGAAAAGCTGGGGCGTGTCCTAATATTTAAAAGTGTGCAGACACCTTTTCCATATATGAGTAGTCATAAGACAAATTTGCAAGCTGTCACACCTATCAGAAAATGTTGGATGATTTAAACAGATTTTAGTTTATCTTTGCAATACAGTGACTTTAGTTTATCTTTGCAATACAGTGAACTTCCCTCATAATAGTTTTGCATTTCCTCACAGGTTTTAGGAACAGAATAGTAACATGTAGTTTTGGAGACATTCATGCTTTTGTGTCTCGCACAAACCAGTGTCGCATTTCTTTTGTGGGATTACAAATAAACTATTTATAACACTACAGTGCTTTATTTCACGTATGTGTTGCAGCCTGGGAAAACCTTTTCTACCATATAAACCTCTCGAAACTACAGGTTTCCTGAACCGAAATGTTTCTCTTTAGTAAAGTTATAGCATTTAAAGATTTCATTCCCATTCCCTGAAAGATGCCCCACCTACAATATCATAACAAACAATATTACTTCCAAATATTAAGGAATTATCATGGGAATAATGGGAAATGAGTTATCGTTTTGATTATCAGCATCATCCACATCAGTCTCTGTCTCATCACCTGAGGTAAACGTCACGACATTTAAACACAACCCTCTCTTCACTCAACGTGTTCTGCTGAATGTCTGTCCTTTTCTTAGGTCATTTAAACGTTGTTGTAAACTCTGTTGTCTGTACAGTGTTTACAGAGCACTCTTCTAGGTTTTGATGATGATGTGACGGTGCAGGAGAACTGCAAGCATTCTGACAGCGAGTATCTGATTACACACTGATCAGGCGTACCGTGTGTCTGTTTCACTATGGCACAGCTATCCAGCTATTGATCAGTTCACTGCGTGAGGAAATGTCACCTAGCTAGCCAGTTTTAGACATCTTCAGGCAGACTGACTTCATTTATCACTGTGTTTGTTAAACTGGTTCCTTTCCCAACATAAACTTTGCAGGCGAACGCCTAAATAAAACCTAACCTGAATAAAAACATTTCCACATCATATTGGTAAAAATATTTATGTTTCTTAAAACAGAGACATTATTGCCAATTTTTCCATCAATTCAGTCATGGCAACAACGTGTTTTTTTTTCCCCAAACTGCCTCACTTTTGTACAAGTCTTTAGGCTCAGTGAAGCAGACCCCATAGGAAAACTCAAAATATCAGAAGGACGTATAGTGTGCTATTAATGGCATGGGACACTTATACTTACTTCGTCTATATAGAGATGATCATTTGTGCAAAATCAGGGTGTGGAATGGAACTGCGACAGAACAAATACTGTACATATATGAAGTATTATAGTGTGTTATTAATCACTGCTTAGTAATCCTACAGTGGGTGGCATACTGGTGCAGTGAGTAGCATTGCTGTTTCACAGCTTCAGGGTCTCTGGTTCGATCCTGAGCTCAAGTTACTGCCTGTGTGGAGTTTGTTTGCATGTTCTCCCCATGTGCGCGTGGGTTCCCTCCAGTTCTACGGTTCCCGCTCACCTCCCAAAAATATGCCAGTAGGTGGAAGACTTGCTAAGATAAATTGCACCGAAGTATAAATGAGTGTGTGCATGGTGCCCTGTGATGAACTGGTGTCCCGTCCAGGGTGTATACCCGCCTCACGCCCAAGTTCCACCACGACCCAGACCAGGATAAAGTGATTACTGACAGTGAGTGAGCAAGTGAGTAATCCACAGTATTAAAACACAGCATTAGACTTCGTGTAAATTGATATGGGCAGCGGCGAATCTACAGTATT
Source organism: Pangasianodon hypophthalmus (assembly GCF_027358585.1). Classification (NCBI taxonomy): domain Eukaryota; kingdom Metazoa; phylum Chordata; class Actinopteri; order Siluriformes; family Pangasiidae; genus Pangasianodon; species Pangasianodon hypophthalmus. The sequence goes on along the minus strand of NC_069715.1, from coordinate 15,669,942 downwards.
CTGGTTCAAACAGATTTGGTTCAAGCTGTGGCTCTGCAATTTGCCACAATCAGGGTGAAAGTGCTTCTATGCCATGCTTTATTAATGCTGTGGGATTAATAAAGTTCTGTAATACTTCAAATATGCACATGCTGTATGTTGTGTACCTATTGTCCATTTTACCAAATTTGCATGAACGATCTATATGAAGTAGAGCTCATTGCTCAATCAAACCTCATTAATAAAGACCTACTCTGCATATAGATGCAGATATTTTGAGTGTGCTGAGTTTGAGTTAGTAAAGCAACCTTTCCAAAATACACCTATAGTCTCACTGTTATTTAATATGGTGGCATTTTCTTAGACTATAAAAATAATATAATCACACGCTTCTTGATGTGCACACTGATTAGCCAATGATGCATCAGATTCAGTACAAAATCCTTCTTTTGACCTTTAAAGCCTCCATAGCCTTGCCCCTCCTTATCTATCTGAGCTCTTTCATCCCTACAACTCAGCTCGCACTCTCAGTTCCACTGATTCTGGCCTAATCATTGGACCTTGTTTTCACTTTTCCACCATGGGTGGTAGATCATTCGCCTTCACGTTTCACTTTCAAATCACAGCTTAAAACACTTTTATTTCCTCAGTACTTTGGTTCTTTTCCTAAAAGTTGAAATCACTGTTTTTTGTTTGTTCCTCTCCTATGTCTATTAGACATAATAGTCTATAGCCTATAGTTTTAGAATGTAAAGTGTCCTTGATCTGTGGAAAGGCACTATATAAATAAAAATATTATTATTATTATTATTATTATTATTATTATTATTATACTCCTTGGCTAAATAAAACAAGCCCATCTTATTATCCTATAAGCAGTGAGGAGTATAGTAAATAGATCAATGACTGAGCAATAGTAAATAGATCAATGCCTAAATGTGCTGGAATCAATAAAATATTCAAATAAAAAAAAATAAAAAGGTAAATGATAAATAGATGGTAATATGAAGGAATTTTTCATTCATTTTAAATATTTATATTAACTTTACATAACATAAACGTTAGGAAATAAAAAAAAAATGTAATATCTTTATATAGTATATAATACTATATTTTTTATAACGTATATAATACTGTATTAAATGCGTGTATGCAATGATACGTACATTTTCACTGCTGAGGTTAGTGGCTTGTTTTATGTAAAGGGTAACAAGAGTTAATAAAGTTTAATGTAACAGTTAACAGCACTGCCATAAAGCTGAGTTCTCACCTAACTGTCAATAGTCATGAGAGTAATGTATCATATAAGCACTTGCACAGCTTATGAAGAATTTGGTCTGAACCAAAACATCCTGTTTCTTTGGAAAGCATGTGTACTATGCTTCTTATGTCAGATTAGATGCTGTGAACAGTGTGTCCCCTCAAAGTTGAAATAAAACCTGTGCTACTGTATACAATGACTTACATTTCTCACTTAAACAGCTAGGGAGACCACACTTACCTTTCCTCTAACAAAACCATGCAAAATTATAGCTCCCTTAAAGCCTAAACACAAATAATATGTCATCGTTAAGGATAAATTTGACCATATCCTGTTTTTCTGACCAAGTCCTGTTGCACACGTATAAATTTACTTTGCATCTAAAAAATCTGTAATAATGTATGAGCACACTGTGCTTTGGGGCCTTTATGCAGTAGGTGGCCTCTTGAGAAGATCATCATGAATTTAGCCAATTACCATTATGTTTTAGACACAATTTGTCTCTGCCAGGAGGCTAAGACGTAGCCATAGATAGATCTTCCAACATGATAGTGACCCTAAAAATACATTTAAATATTCATTGAATTGAGCCAGTCACGTAAGAGAGTTTGAAATATTCTACATGGATGAGTGACCATGATTGTCTACTAGATACTACAGGAAGAGGCTCAGTGCTCTCGTTCTTGTCAGGCAAGCGTTAATCATTTCATGTGTGGTATATGGTTCTAAATGGAAAAGAGTTGACTACATATTTATTTTACAGCCCTAATTTAAATTTTTCCCAGAGCCACTGAGCTGCGGCATTTCTCTCTGGTAAAATGTGACAGTGTGATCTGCAGTATAGACAGTGACCTGTGCTATTACTGAAGCTTTTGGCCATGGTAATAATAATCAAATAAACAGTGAGTCTCCTCTTCATGCTTTGTTTGTCTGTTGCAATGATTTTCTTAAAGAATCAGTTGGCTTTGTAGTGTTGTACAATACCACTGATTTGGGTCTGTTGGGAGGTTTATAATAAACTAAATAATGAAACCCAGGAGTGAATCAGTTTAAGTCTAACAAGATCTCCTTAACAAAAGCTTGCAATTTTCCAGGTCATTACTGTCATGTTTGTATTATTGTTTTCCCCGTAGGAAAGGCAGAAAAATGGCATTATACAAATTTGGGCTACTCACCGAGGGTTCAAGGAGCTTAGAGTGTGCAAACAGGACAGTGTCAGCATTTAATAAGCTAAACTGTTAATAAGCTCACCCACTGAATTATAAGGTATTCTGTAATGGAGTCTAGATAATACAATGCTTTGAGAGACTGCGGGAGCAACACACCTGAAGTGCAGGTTCTTGAAGGTGAAGTGGGTCTCGACGATTCCAGTGGTCTTCACTCGGGTTCTCAGAATGTCCTGCTCTGTGGGCTGGTAGTCTGCAGCACCAATCCTATCTAAACTATCTAGGTAACTGTGGACAAACAGACAGACAGGGAGAGAGTGAGGTCTGAAAAACTGAACAAAAATCATGACAGAATTCTCACATGGCTCTAAAAGACACCATGATGTCAAGTTAGAGAGACATACAACCTTATACAACCTTCAAACTCTCATTTACAGCAGTCAGTTGTTGCTGGCCCATATCTCTGTTATCCGTGCACTTAATATAACAGATCACTTTCCAATGCAGCATTTGCGACTGAGTACAGTAGGAAGCTAAAGACACACTAACACAAAATGGACCTCAAGGGAGATTTGACTCGTGGGACTGGCGGAGACTTGATATATTGGTTTAGCCTTAAAATACACCAAACTGATGGCCGGCAGACAGTCAGGTGCACAGACAAACACTATCTTCCCCAATGAAAAGAACAATAAAGCATTATGTATGTAAAAAAAAAACCCGATTTGTATGATATAACAATATTATTATCCCTACACGATATTACACTGTGACATTGTGTCATTATCAAGTGACATTTATGCCAATTATGTTATATTACCAGACCTGCCAACCTTGGAGTACACTAGTACAGGCTATCACTCAACAATGCCAAAAAGCTTTTTCTTCCCAATAAAACAGGAGATGAGCCACATATAAATCTGGAATGATTTGTACATGTGTTTTGAACTCTCCAATATTAACCAACACTTCCTGGAAGCTTGCACGCCTTCCCACAATCTCGTGTGGAGCTCGCACTTTCTGCAAAGGTACATTGAGAATGTTTTGAGTTCATTACTGTGAAATAAAATCTATTAGTGGATGTTCGACTTAGCCAACATTAGACAACTATATATTTAACATCAGTTATCTATATTTATTAGAGATATCACTGAAAAATGTCTGCTGAGAATGGTCAAAAACAGCTCTTTCAGTTTTTGGTCAAAAAGATTTTGACCCAAGATTATTAAATAGTCCAACAACGAAGTGTCTAATGATGATGATAATTAAAAAGTGATTAAACATACCGTTTTTAAATGACATATACTGTTATTAAAATGTTATTTAAAATATTTAAAAGATTAAATATACTGATAGCAGTATGGAATTGATTTGATGTTTATTTGTAACAAATACTCTGAAGGTCTAAAGTATTATTGTTTCTCTTATATTCTGGGTAAGTATAAGTCCTACTCAAGTAGAAGAACGCAGTACGATTACTGAAATAAAGTCCATTTCTTTGGATTTGCGTCTGGTATCTCACCTACTGAGAAAGGTTTTGGAAAATTGAATAGGAAGAATTTTATTGGCAAGCCTAACATTCCCATCAGCAGTAAAGCTGAACAAACATATTGTACATAATCAAACATGGACAGTATTAAACATCAAGCAAGGTACACAAAGCACTATCCATTCTCCTCCTTCTCCATCTGTTGGTGTCGTTCTCTGTTTAAGAGCCACGCACTCTTGGGGCAGATGCAGAATTTGACAGGCATGTGCTAACATTCCACCAGCACGTTTGTCTCAAAATGACACCTCATCCACCTGCATCCCGCCCTAGAATGTCACGTACATGTGAAGCATAATTGAACATCACCTAAAGCTGCTTATGGGAGTGTGTGTTTGTATCAGGCATTAATAAATGAGTGATCACTGTTTAATAACACCGTTATGGTAATATGACATGGGGCTGTGCCCAAGCCGCCACAGTTGCAGCTGCACAGTGCCACAGTAGCCCCACTGCAGCTCATTAGTTTCTGCCCCTGAAGACTCAGCCTGCCTAGGTACAAAAAAAAAAAAAAGAAAGAAAGAAAAACAGATTGATGGAAATGCAAGAGAGAAGGAGCAGCAGGCAGAGAGTGAAATGGCTGACGGAGCTTCTTTTGATGCCCAAGACCTTGAGCTTACGCAGAGAAAAATCTTCTTGAAAATTGAATCTCCCAAATGAGGGCCTTCCACTGAGCAACAGTCATCAGTGCTGCTATGCACTGCAACAACCACAGAGGGCACTGTACCTGAGACCAAACCAAACTAAAATCATTAATGTTTAATCTGTGAGCTTGTGTCCTATAGGGCTGCATAAGGGCACAGGCTCTTTCATGTCTACCTGAGAACTGCAGCATGAAGTTTGCTCATATGACACAAGCTGGACGCCCACAACCGCATGGCATTTCACACTGTGAGGATCAGATGTCATATCATACAGTACTGTGCAAAACTCTTAGACACGAAAAGAAATGCTGTAATGCAAAGATGCCTTCAAAAATAATTAAGTTAAATGTTTTCTACATAAAAAAAAAATCTACTATAAAGAGCAGTAACAACAGTAACAAACTAAACAGCTTAGTCAGTATTGAGCATGACAAGTCTTTGCCTTTAAAAGTGCATCAGTAGTCTCAGGTACACTTTCTGCAGTGTTACAAGTTTTACTGAGCATCTTAGAGAACCTGCCACAGTTCTTCTGGAGACTTTGACTCTCGCACTTCCGTCTTTGCAGGTTAGACCTGACAGTCAGCATTCTTTTTTTTTTTTTGTCTGAAAAGTCATCTATTAGATAATGTTATGTCATTTTCTGACATGCAAATATTTTTCTGTAACATTCATTTTTTGTTGGAAATGTAATGTATCTAATTTTTTTTTGCTGACTCAATAATGCAGAAGTCATAAAATAAACATTTGTATTTAAAAAAAAAAATTAGGGTGTCTAAGACTAAGACTCTATATTCTACTCAGTTCTGCATTTCCTACTCCTTTTTTTGCTCCTTATTGCACATCTCAGCATTAATGACAGGGAGAGGACTGTTCCACTTTCCCTGTCCTTTTGATCACTGATCCATTTCACTTTGCATACTTGTTACTCTATTTATTGCAAGGCTTCCTGAGGTTGATGTTATTTAGCATATGTTGTTTATTAACAAATAAGTCCTCCAAAGGCAAATTTCCATTGCACTGTACTACAAAGACAGCAAGCCCTTTGTTCAGACTGCTGCTATTTTTGACTCTGCATGAGGTATTTGGTCATTCATATTAACCCTTTAACGCATGCTGAATTTCCAGGAATGGTTATTTTTAGAGGACCAGAGGACAACTCTGTGAAAAACAAAACAAAAAAATTCAATTTGTCAGACTGATTTGCTATGGGGTCTGTATATATACACTCAGCAGCCACTTTAATAGGAACAGATACAGCTGCTCATTCATGTACTTATCCAATCAGCCAATCATGTGACAGCATGGCCATGCATAAAATCACGCAGATACAGCTCAAGAGCTTCAGTTAATCTAAATGGGAGAAAAATGTGATCTCAATGACTTTGACTGTGGCATCATTGTTGGTGACAGACGGGCTAATTTACCGGGATTTTCACGCAAAACCGTCTATTGAGTTTAGACAGAATGGTGCGAACCATAAAAACATCCAGTGACCAGCAGGTCTGCAGGCAGAAATGCCTTGTTGATGAGAGAGGTCAGAGGAGAATCACCAGACTGGTTCGAGCTGACAGAAAGGCTACGGTAACAAAAATAACCAATCTTTACAACCGCGATAAGCATCAGAATGCACACCATATATGAATTTCCATATTAATGTGCATAAATATCTGTTTTTTAAAGGGCTGCCAAGACCATGACTAAACAGAGGCCCATCTTCAATGGTTCGTTAACAATCACAGGTATTTATCAATACAATGCGTTACATGCGTTTTGTAGCTCAAATTTTGATTCAAAGCCAAGTTAAATCTTTTTTCAAATTAATTTTTAAAGTGGACATGTATCATGTTGTTTTTCATGATATTAAATCTTTGTACTAACCTCAGAAGGAAAGTTGTCTCAAGGCAAACACATACCAGTCATTTGAAAATAATTATAATAATGTATTCTGATCAATGACACACACGTATATATTATATTTATCATGTTCTGCTTGAATAGTGGTTGCTATGGTAATATCTGTGTAAAGATTTTCTCTCACGTGTGCTATTTTTTGTGAGACCTTGTTGACTAGAAAGTGAGCTAAATACAACGACAGTCAGATTTTCCTATTTTTGACACTCAGTAATTGAGCATGCATATATTCACCCTACAGTACTGTGCAAAAGTCTTAGGCACATGCAAAGAAATGCTGTAGAGCAAAGATGCCTTCAAACAAAATGAAACTAAATGTTCTACATTCAAAAAAATACTATAAAGAGCAGTAAACAGTAATAAATGAAACAAAGTCAATATTTGGTGTGACGATCCTTCACTTTAAAAAAAAAAAAAAAAAAAAAAGTTTCAGGTACAGTGTGTGCAGTTTTATAAGGAAATGAGCTGTAAGTGTTACTGAGCATCTTGCAGAAGCAGCCTCAGTTCTTCTGGAGTCTTTGACTGTCACACTTGCTTCTTATTTTTGCAGCAAAACCCAGCAGCCTTCATTATGTTTTTTTAATCTGAAAAGTGTCTCTTATGTAATATGCTGCTTTCTTTACTGACATACAAACATTTTTCTGTAACATTTAATTTTGTGCTGGAAAACTAATGTTTGGAAATCTAAAATGTTTTTGTACTGAGTCAATAAAGTAGAAGTCATAAAATAAAAATCTATAACAAAGTTTGTACTAAAAAAATAGGGTGTCTAAGACTTTTGCACAGTACTGTGTGTGTGTTTAACTGGGGAGTGGGTGTGGTATACATTAGATAATGAACTAATGTTAAACACTGTCTGTTAGATCACTAACTGTTATCTCTTAATACTCATGATTATTGTGTGGCTCACCATCATCCATCACATCTTCATAATCATAACTTTAATCATAATCTGTCAGCAAAAATTGTCATTGCCAGATGCATATCCATGTGCACTTAGCCTGTTCTGTGATGTACTTTCTAAAGTGTTTGTTTATTTTTTCTGTGTTTTTTTCCTTTCTTCAGTGAAAAGTGACACACATTACGTGGAGCTCAGGTCAGGTGATTTAGCCTTTCAACAACGTTCCTTTCTTTTGGCCCTGAACAACTCTAACAGTACGTTTCAGGTCACTGACTTGAGGCAAGATGAAACAATGAAGATCTTAGCAATTTAGATGCTTCTGTAAATGTCATGCTCTTGCTACTGTTTGTATCTGGATTACAAGTTAAAACTAATGGACCAGTTACAATGACACCCACACATGCCACCAGATACAAGCACTGTTGACTTCCAGAGTGTTGATTGTTTTGGATATATCTCTGATTTATTCTCCAGATGACCTACTTAACAACTGCCCTTGGGTCATCATGTTAAAAAAAAAAAAAGAAATAGAAGTTAAACACAAATGACTTGTTTAGAAACAACTGCAAACTATGGATTGACTAATGATGCAACAGTAGTGGAAGGCTGGCTGTGGGCCATAGCTGATGATATTTATCACCCATGTCAAGTCAACAACAGGCACTCAATCTCTTACTGAGTTTGTAATATGTGATTACATCCTGACATAACACTGTTTGCTTGAGGGACAGACTTTTTGGGTGGTTCAAGGAAGGAACGTATGTTGACAGACAAGTGATGTGAGTCTCCACAACCAACTATATATTGTATATTCATAATGAACTCCAAATTATATTTTCCAATAACGCCATGTTCTTGTGGAAAGCAAGACATCACTTACCAATATCTTTTTACTATTTAAGCAATATTAAAACTTAACAGCTTCTTCAGAAGCTATTACAACCTAACAGCTTCTTCTGGTATATCAGACCTTCAAAAATCGCTGGTATCATCACTGGTACTATGTTAGGATTTTTCAGGTGACTATGAGAAACCCTGGATGCATTTTAAACATGCTGGATGAATTTGTATTTGAGGTGTAAACAGGATTATTTTACTTTGTAAGTCTTGAGGACATGTGTAGCACTGCATGCTGATGGTTTTGGGTATAGCAGGGATGTGGAGTCGAGGAGGGGCTGGGTGTAGTGCTTATTCTGTGACCCCTCTCCTTTTAATATGGGAAGCTTGTATGGCTCTCCAGTCAGGCTGCCTGCCAGCTCTACCCCTCCCCCTCACACACCCGCACATACACACTTCTCTTCTCTCAGTCTCTCTCTGTTCTACCTCCTCCCTCCCTCTATTGCCTCTTGAGTGCTCTGCCTGGCAACACCTCTCAGCAGCCAGCCTGCTGTCTGCTGCTTCCCATCAGCACAGAGAGAGAGTGAGATAGAGAGGGACAGAGAGAGTGAGAGAGAGAGATACAGAGAGAGAGAGAGAGAGAGAGAGCACTCCCTGTGATGGGAGAAATAACAGATTATTGAATCAGGGAGTAAGAGATTAGGAACAGATGAGATTTGGATAGAGGCTGAAATGAGAAAGGACAACACGGAAACATTGAAGAATTATAGGAAACAACATGACGAAGTCCATTAAATCCACCCATCAGAACAGATTTGACCTGTAATATTAATTTTAAGATTTGATTATGCCTTTATTGTATTTGTGATTATTTGTGTTCTTTTAAAAGACAGAAAAAATAAATATTATCAGAGAGTGTTAGAATTGAGGAAGTGTTAATATTTAAGGCTATGGCCTACGCAACGAAAAGGCAAGTTAGCGAGCAAGAATTGGTCGTGTTTCAGCTTTTTCAATTTCAATGTTTTAAAGGTTAATGGTTTTAGGAACATCTGTAACAAAATTTGTACAAAATAAATAGGGTGCATAAGACTTTTGCACAGTATTGAATGTACATAACAAATATTAGATATTGGCATCGGTCCAGATTTCCCATGTAAGTGCGTCCAATGATGGACAGATAATAGGTTACAGACACCAGAGAAAGCGAATGAGTAACCGAGAATAGCATGGGACAAAAAGAGAAAGCAGAGCCACAAAGGTGCAAATGGAAAGTGAAGTACAGAGCTGGAGATGAGCTACCGCCGATAACAATGGAAAGTTACTGTGGAGGATAAACGATAATAGGGCATCAAGCCAGAAACATCTTGTTATAACTCTCTAGCACATCCTGTGGGAAGCAGGAAACCAGCTGCATGCCCAGGTCATCTACTGAATTTCTTCAACTGTATTTCAAAGTTCCTGGTGAAAATGTGCAGAGATGCAGGGCTTCGTAGTGGAGGAAGAGCACCTCTATACAGAGACCCACAGACGGGGGTCATATGAAGGTCAGTTTTAAACAGTGGTTGTCACAATCATGTTGACCATCCCGTGGATGTAATGGAGGTTCAACCGACCGTGTCCTAAAGACCACCTCACCACACGCAGGCAAATGTACAGTAAAGCGTAACCTGACCATTGTGACTAAATGGACCATCAGGAGAAATATGTTATGTTCCATGCACTTAAGGCAAAAAGACCCTGGAGGGGAAAATTGTGTGTACTCACTTCTCTATACGTCCGCTTTCTGCACCTTCCTGACTGTGTGTACACATTATCCTTACTGTCATTTACACATCTACTGTTTGTAGCTTTTTCCGGGCACTTATAGATGTACTGCTTCACACAAAGGCTCAGTAATACTAATGTTTTATTGAGTGAAATTTTGGAAGCAAAATGAAATTAATTTCAGTGAAATTCGCCACAATCAGCAGTTTTGCACTGCGGGTTGATTCTTTCACAAATACATTTTGTGAGCAAAAATCCGAGGTAGCTGTCCTTTGTATTGCAGTGCTTAAGAACCAAAATGGAGGAAGCGTGCAAGCATAAGCATTTTATATAATACTTCATGACCTGACTAGGAATTATTTCATTAAAAAACAGCAGCATAAGGCTGCATAAGATGATTTTTTTTGCCTATGATTTTTTTTTTAACTTTTGCTTATGATTGGTGTGTTAGCTACCAACTCAGGCAAACTCTGAATGTGAAAAACTTTGAGTATAGTCCAGACTTGATACCCTCCTAATCCCCATAAATTAAATGAAGAATATTGCTTTTACTGGTCACCTGCTGGAACAATGAGTAGCATTGCTGTCTTAGAGCTTCAAGGTCCCTGGTTCAATCATAAGCTTTGGTTACTGTCTGTGTGCAGTTTCACATGTTCTCCCCATGTCTGCATGGGTTTCCTCTGGGTTTCCTACCATCTGGTTTCCTCCCACCTCCCAAAACATGCAGATAGGTGGATTGGCTATGATAAATGATTCTAGGCGTGAACACGTGTGTGCATGTTGCTCTGTGATGGACTGGTGTACTGTTCAGCGTGTATCTCCACCACTCACCCATTGTTCCCAGGATAGGCTCTGAATCCACCATGGCCCTGACCTGGATTAAGCAGTTACTGAAGATAGATGAATGAATGAATTGCTTTTACAAATCTGGCAACACCAGTCACAGTTTAAATGCTAAGTCACAGCAAAATTGGTAAAAATTGCAATAAAAATTGATGACTTTTTCCATCATCTTTCAGTCCCACACTCATAATGCCTATTTATTAAGTAAATGCAGGATGCTCAAATTTAACAGCGCCAAGAATGTCTGTAAAATGCAGCTTTTGGCTATAATGAAGATCTGAGCTTATCAGTCCATAGTTTCATTGTGCCAAAATAATCTCCAGACTCTAAAGCTATTCCCTACTCGCTCTTCCCTACACTAAACATTTCAGGAGCACTAGATAGAACACTATTATAGGGAACAGATTTAGTGACTGATGTAAACAGTTTCGTACAGATTATCCAGGGTTGCTCATCACTCTGTGACAGTAGTGATGCTCCAGTTGTATGGACAATATACAAGGACAATCAAGTAACCAAAATAACTATAAACTGATTGTGTGCCACTATAAAAAAAGCACTTTAAAAAAGTTAATCCACTCTAATCTACTCCTTACAGTTGTAAGAAGTCTAAGAAGCCATTTTCACTCACTGAATTCTACAGTGAAGGCTAGTGTGAATCCAAATAAAAGAATTATGGGTATTTTGAGTGGCCATTATGGGTGGCTGGCTATCACACTGCCTATCATGGTGCATTATGGGATTAAAAAAAAAAATACAACTGGAAATTCTCCACTATGTTTCTGGACACCACTACAAAATGGCAGACCCCAAAATAGTGCACTTCATACTGAATAGATCATAGTTTCAGACACTTCATAACCTGACCTAACAATTTTTAATTTGAACAAGGGAGTGTCAGTGTCAACCAACTAAGTCAGAACAATCCAGCCAATTTACTACAGGAGCTGGTCCTAGTGAGGTGTGGTTATTGTTCACGCCTCTACCAGATCAAGAAGAAATAAAAATAAACTAGACTAGCTGGTTTATTGTGTTACCTTTTCTTAAGGATCCTGTAGATCTCAAGAGAGCTGAGCATGATCAAGGTGCATCTTGACAGTGTTAACATCCTCGAAAGCTGATTATTTGAATGTGTTCTCTCTCAGTTACGACAGCATTAATGCTCTGCTACCTCTTAGAAGCACGTCCCTATTCACTGACCAGAATGAAAAGAATTCCAACTATAATGGAAGGCAATCAATATATGGGGTAGCTGTTACCTCTAAAATGGGCTGCATTAAAAAGATGCACTGCCCTATTATGTTCTCATCATTGATTTCACTCTGTTCTATTTTCACCCTAATCAAAAAAAAGCAAACAGGAAGCAGGTAGGTGTCAGATCACTTGACCAATCAGAAACCTGGCTGCAATCTGCCAGTTTAGTTATAATATATTGCCAGTTTGTGATGTTCCCCCTGTAGAAAGTAATATAATCTTGTCTGTATGGCAGTGCAACCATGTCTACAGTGAATAAAACCTGCTCTGGCTCAGAAAACATCAGATGAACCTTTTGAAACCTTCAACAGCTCACTGCTGTACAAATGTGCAGGAAAATTTCCAGAATTGGATGGTGTTAGTGCTCATAATTTACACATCACCATTATGAATTTTACTGCTGCTAATTGCCACTGCACCACCACAGTTCTGTCAAGGACACATGAGCTGCTGTTTTGCACATAATTACAATTTTCATAACATCTAATACTGTGTAGTTTATGGCTAACCAACAAAGTGAACACTGATCCCTAATTAGGATCATTTTAGAGGTACAATTGCTACAGCGTGTGAGAGCTACAGCGTATATTGAAGTGACTCAGAAGTAACCATGTAGAATAATAGAGAAAAATTACACAATAAATATGCTTATTCCTAAAATGCTATGACAAACTCAATCCAAACCACAAATATCAAGAAATATGTTTTGATTCTGAAGAATGGTAGGTGCTGGTTTGGAGAGCTGAAAAACTAATGTTCTTTTTTAGGAATCTTGAGCATCAAGCTTGGTCCTCCACCCATTTCCTGCTTATCGTCTTATCTCAACTGGCATCTTTATGAAGGAGTAATTTGTCTTCTTCTAAATAGTGCTTTCCATAAGCACTAGCTTCCAAGGCCATTAAAGCAAACCGCAGCACCTGATCAAAAATTACTGCTGACTCACATCTTTCAGCACTATTCCATTCAAGCACGCTGCCCCATACAAGTCCACATGCACACTACATCAAGTTTCTCAAGCACAGGCTGTAATTGTATCTGTTGTTTTGACATTAACACACAGATCTCTCTCTCTCTCTCCCTCTATGGAGCTGTTTAATGGCAGGCGACGGCAAAGATCACAATTAGCCCATACTCTATTAACTGTGTGGACGGATCCAATAACCAATAGTGACTCAGGCACACACTGGGAAAGCATCCTGAACGGTGTATAAATACAGAAATTTATTTGTAAAATGATATCTGTGTATGATATGTGCTCTGAGAAATCTGAAACCCATAAAACATTCGAGATAAACTGTACTGGTCATTTCCATCTGAAACCATGTATCATTAGCATATTAATCATTAATTAGAAGAATTTAAGGGAAAATACTCACTATTGGGCTGAGTCGTTGAGCTGGTACTCACGGGCGCGGCTGAAGCACTCCTGAATGCCCGAATCGGCCCACAGACGCATCATGGCGGTCAGGAGCTCAGGAGAGTAGGGCTCAGTGTCCTCCATGCGGCTCACAACATCACACACCATCTTTGCGTCAGCCTACAGAGAACACACAAACACACAAATTGAAACTGGTGAACACTATAATGCACAAACCTAGTTCATTTCAGATTAATAACCCCATTATTCCTTGAAATGGAGAGGGAAAGGGTTAATTATCCTTACAAACACACAAAAAAAAAAAAAAGAAATTGATTGCATTAAACAAACAAGACATTACATGGCCTATTTTGCTCATATAGCACATGGCCCAAAACAGTGATTACTCCAAACAAAGACCCATATCGTTGGAAGAGGCAATACAACATGTAACACTGATCTTATCAGGCAGCGCTGACTGAGTTACGATGAACAGCAGTCTCAGCACTGGGCACCACGTCACCCTTCTTGTTCTATTTCAAACAGTAAAGAGGGCAAGGTTTCAACACTGTACAGCACATGCTGATCCACTGATGCTGGATCAGGTGTGGCCTTTTTTGCACATAAAGATTATTGCAGTAGAAGAACAGGGACAGCTGAGCTTAGAACAGATTTTTAGCAAACATCATTACAAATTTGCCCTTTTAGCACGACTGCTGGGAACGGTAATGCTCTGTGTCGAGTCCCACTAGATAGAAGAGGCAGCACCAGGAATCAAGGCAATTAAAACCAAGACCGCCCTGTGCATGTGTGCGTGTGTGTGGTATCCCTGTCACTACTTTCTACTCCACTAATCCCACATACTTCCTGTGGGCCCATACTGCGCTGTGAACCACAAATATACATACATACATACATACATAAAGGCGCATACACACGCACGTACAGAATGCCCATCAGACACAGAAAAAAGGCTCGTGAGCATTGATTTCTGCTCTGAATACGTATAAAAAAGACTGAAGAAAGGAAACATGAACAGAGGGATCTAGGTCCTGTTAATTTTTACTAAATCCTGAATCTGTTGCTCAGCAGATCCACACAAACACTTCACTAGATTTCATGGTGGATGTCTCAAAGTCCTGCTGCTATACCTCCTATCTGCTACTGTAATCCCAGGTGCCTAGTTACCAGCAGCTGATAGGTCAGGGGGCGTAGACAAGAGGAGGAGTAAAGTCAACACAGGTTCTCAGCTCACCTTCATCTGCTGACTCATATAGTCACCGTTAACCTTGTGTGTATACGTAAACCACTTGAGGTGAGTAGAAACAGCATATTACCTATACTCACCTCTTAAACTTTTGCCTCACTTCCTGCTTTCATTAACTGCCAGTGCAACATTTCCTGGGTCGCACTCAATAACAATTTGCGGCTTTCCTGCAACACTTCCTTTAGTTTCTGCTATTCTCCTTTAGTAAAACCCTTACCCATGAAAGAAGCATTTAGCTTTTAGCTTCTCTGTGGTACAAAGATGAGAACAGCCCTCAAGGGGTTGCTATCAAGGAGTTGAGCCTCCCTCCTCGAATCAAACTATTAATTCAGAGACCAATGCAAAGAGTGTGAGAAACACACAGAAGAAAAGAGAGAGTGGAAGAGGGATTGGGGGTGAGTGCCTCACACTGAAAGGCGAGAAAAGAGAGAGGATGGGGAGTCGGGAGTCTCTGCTTTCTCCATTGTTCCCTGTGAGAAAACCTAAAGAGAGGACTGGACAGGGACAGGGGGAGGGGAATCATACAGTTCTCACTGAATAAATTAGCATTAGTGTTGAGGTAATCGATAAATCCTTACACTACGACAATTTCAATGCTCTAATCTCTCACAGTGACCAAAATGGAGTCCGTATGACTCGTCAGCAGCTTCTGATAGAGCAGCCATCTCAACAGCAATGCCACAGGCGGTGGCATGGTCAGCAGGAGCCCGCGTGATTGGCTGGGTGAGGCTCCCTTTCCTCCTCCCCTGGTGAGAGTGACCTTTGGGAGGAGGTCCTCTGAACTCAGCAGGATTGAACCTTCTAGAACTCCTATGTATCTCTGTCAGTGTCTCACTCACTCACTCTCTCTCTCTCTCTCTCTCTCTCAAACACACACACACACACACACACACACACAAAAACACACACAAATGCCCTACCAGCATGTCCTATGGACTAACACTAACGGTAACAGCTGCCACAGTAGAGCTGTAATTACTGTAATACACTCACAGGGTCAGCAAACATAATTTAACAAAAACATGAAGGTGTTATAAAGGTGCTTTTAACATCTATAAATAGTAAATGTGGAGGCTGTGGCTGAGTGATTAAAACTTAACAGTGTTGGTACTATGAAATAATGGCCAACAACAGGGAATAATTAAAGGTTATTTATCCTACTGACCACTGCATAACATGTAACTATTTTTCTGTTCCACTAAAGGCTGGTTTTAATACAACGTCTTTGTTTTCAAACTTATGAAAACCTCTGGGTCAATACCACTAGAAATCATCCAAATCAATTTCTACTCAGTCAGTGCTGCTTACAAACAAATTCAAATCATAACCTTCGTGTTACATATTTGTTACCAAACACAAGTAATATATAAATAATTACCAGAAAGTTCTCCTCAAATAATGGAATAGAAACCTACCGATAGCCTTTCTTTTTTGATCATTTATTACAATTTGATCAGGGACAGAAAAAAAAAAGGGGGGGGGGGGGGGGGGGGATTCCCCGGCTTGCTGGTAGGCCAGCCCTGTTGCTGTTACCACACTAGTCACGCCTCTTTCTTCAGCATGCCATTGAAGGAACACAAGAATCGGGCATGTGATTGCCTTTCAATTTGTGATCAGGCTCTAATAAAACATGTAACAGCTCTTCAAGGGCCAAGCGCAGGCCAGAGAGAATGGGGCCTGTCCTTCATCAGCATTCATTTATTCAAGGCGTGAGAGGTTTCAGGGTTTTAGAGATTTGGAGCCCTGAGACAAGCAGCATTGTGCTAATCCACCCTGTTTACCTCAGCCTTCAGCACACTGCAATTTGTCACAATAAGGGCAATAATTGCTGTGTGTGAAAAATGCATTCATTTTACAACAATCCATCCTGTGATCCTTGATACACTTCCTTTTTATGGACTGTTATATGCTGGAGAACTCAATAATATCATGAAATCAGTCACTACTTTTACTGCTGCAATATGGAGCTGATATTACCCTCAGTTTCCTGGAAGCAAGTGTCTCCAATGGAAACTAATCTGATGCTGACTACACTTAGAGGCCAGCAGAGATTTCAGTTCACTCTTCATAGCTATCATTATCCTTCTGTATTCATATGTATCAGTTCTGAGCTGGCACGGAAAGTTCGTTCCACAGAGACATCAGTAGCGTCTCCAACACTTCAACATCAGATGGCATACTGGCCATTACAGAATTGTCTATTTATAATAAAATGGCCACAAGTAATACACATAACCACATAAGGGACCAAATAACTGATTTGTTCTGGGGTACGTCAGAATTAGAGTAAATCCAAGTTTTCATATTGTATGACAATGAATTGGTCACGGATCCAAGCATCAGTGTCCGTGAATAAGCAGGGAATAACAATATGGCCCATCAGTAGCTCAGGAGACTGACAGTAAGCTATAATTTAACATTGTTCATAGTGACTTATTTCCAACAAAGCCTTGAAGTGCTCCACTTACAAAGATGCATGAGTCCAATGCAACCATTGCATCAAAAGTGTGAGTTCAAACTCTTCAGACAAGGATTACAGAATCTATTCAGTGTTATACCACTAATCCTCATCACCAAGTCAATTATGTCACAGTTGATGCTGCTCTCTCAATAACTTTACAGAGGATCCTTGGGTCTAGTCCCACATGAGGGACAAGCTAATTAAGGGTGCTGATACAGGTCAAGCACTTGGAAAATGAATAAGGCTACACGCCCATTCCCTACAGAAACAAGTTCTGATGTGGTTATAAAGGAACTGGAATACAGGATGAAAATGGCTAGCTGGGGAGGGCAATGGAAAAAAACATTGGAAGCGCCTTCAGAACTGTATCCACACATTAGCATGGATGGATATGGAGAGATTATAGTTAGGGAGCTCGGTGGCACCTAACTGACCTCCATCTCCTGCCTCAACACAAATCATACAATCAGCTATTGGACCAAACACATATGTGAAAGTGTATCTCAAATGTCATGGTGTGCTCTCGTCTGCACTGTAGACCAAGACCTTGCTCAGGCCTGGTATTGACATCTGTCTTGGGTAATCACAAGTTGAGTTGTGACATATATTCATGTATCGAAAGCACCTCCATTGACCACATTTCATCAGCAGCAGGGTTGCCAGATCTGCCCATAACAGCTCAAGGTCACTTCAAAACCAGCCCTCAAAATACTAAGCAATACCTAATAAAAACTTAAACAAAAGTGGTTATATTTAGCCATCAGATGTATTCTCCTGATTACATCGTTGAGCATTCAGATCAGTTGACAAAAGCAAGATTCATACTGTCATCTGGATGTGTGGCATTGTCTGCAGTATTTGCTTATCTAATCACTTTTTATGTACTTTCAACAAGCTCCCAAATGAAAAGAGAGGGAAGTTTAGTGAGTGACTGTATACAGTGAGAGTGCGGTGGCACTCTGTTATAGCACAGGGTTATAAACTCAAATATTCTGTCAATTACACAACACAGCGCTGCTGAATACGCAAATCTGATCGGTCAGAGGGTGATGATCGAAATTCAGCACCTCTTAGACAGTAGTTTCAGCTGCACGGTTTATATTAATGCGCAGTTTCTAATTCATTATTGTTTCCATAGTAACAACGAAATGTATGGCAGACACTCCACATAAACGCAAACATAAATGATGTGTAATTGTACACATGTTTGAGTTTTCTGTGAGGAGATGTTTATTTAGCATTTTTGGAAGGAGTCTCCATCATGGAAGAGTCTTCGGACAGAGAACATGGCAGTATCTTGGTAACAGGACAAGCTGCATTTCTTTCTTGACCTTATTAACTTCAAGAGAGAGAAAAACAGAGAGGCTAGTGAGGGAATGACTGTTTATAACCGCTATAATGTAAGTGATAACAGGAACTAACTTGTTTAGCAGACCTTCCACAACATTAAATGTTAATTATAAACAAATAAAATGTATGACGTTTCCTTCTTTCCTAAGTAAAAAATTATTAATGTTAGCAAATTGCTGTGTTATAAGAAGAATAAAACACTTTGGGACATGTGTTATTGGAAAATCAACAAATTCTCCCTTGCAGTGAGCTGAATCACACCACCTTGTTGCTGATTATTTTTCTATAACAGCATGCCCCATCTTCCTTTCTTATCAAATATTTTATAACATTGCAGCTATACATTTTGCATTTCTATAACATGTCTATATGACAGTAGTTTCAAGCTCAAGTGTGGAGATTTATTTGTGTGCTTTGACTGCATTTGATAGCTTATTTGATAGCTTAAATGTAGAAAATACTATCCAGCCATGTATTGTTTTCTTAACAAATCCATCTGACAGCTGAATATACACTGAAAATCCATCCTTCCAAATGCTATATCGCATTTAAAAGCCCAACACTAAGGCCACTTCTGCAGAATGAGTTGTAATATTCAAAAGTAACATACCATATTACATACCACATACAGCACGTACCATATTTCTTAATGAAGCAGTATTAAAACATGCCATTTTCTTAAAGAGGCCAGTTATTTCTAAGTGCTAAAATTATCCCTTATTATTAGATATATTCTCAGAAATAAAGAACAGTTTTGAGAATAGACCAATAGACCAATTCACTGACACAAAAATCCTACACTCATGGGGATTAATGAGTGTACATTCATAAAATATCATAAGAACAGTAAGAAAAAGTGTGCACGTTGGAAGCCTTCATGAATGCACATTTTAATACACAGTTCTAATTAGAACGCATGCAAAAAGGCTGAGCCACATACAAAAAAAAAAAAAAAAAAAAACCTGTTACAAGCATCAACAGTGCGGCTGAAGAGATGATTAAAACTAGCTTGACTGAAACATGAATCTGGAAAGACTGGGGACTAGGCGGTCTTTTGATGTTGTCAGGGACGCATCAGGACACATTGACATTCACACTACAAATGTAATGTGGCCACGTGTGTCCCAGACCAGCTCTGCAAGTCGTCTGATCAGATCACTTGTGATGTGATTATACGAGATGGATGCTACCAGGTCTGAACGGGAACTAAGATGTTCCACTTTGAAACAGACTGATTTCACAGTCCAATTATTTTTAAACAACATTCAATATCAGCTAGATGTTACCTGACCAAGATCCTGCTGAATGACGAGGATGATCATTTTGAATTTTTGAATAACATCAGTGTCAGTGTGGATAGAAACAAAATGATCGCAGATAGATATTACATTGTTGGACTTCTTTTAGACAGATATTATATTGTTGGACATCTTTTCAATCCAGTTATGTGTACCAGCCATCCTACAGATTTTACTACTTACCCCTGCAATGATTTTATTTATTACTACAGTAGTGCATTCCTCCAGGCAGGGGTTATATTAGGATTTAGGAGGTGAGGGAGCCCTAATTCTTTCATGGGTACCAATAATGTGGAACAATTACGGATCAATTATGTTACGACCTCAATTTAGCTTCAACTGGGTGGCCACAACTTCCCACGTTTCCAGGCATCCAAACTACACTTACCACTTTATTAGGAAAACCTGTACACCTGCTCATTCATGTAATTATCAAATCAGCCAATCTTGAAGCAGCAGTCTAATGCATAAAATCATGCAGATAAAAGTCAAGAGCTTCAGTTAATGTTCACACCAAATATCAGAATGGAGAAAAAAATGTGATGTGATGTCAGTGACTTTGACCACGGCATGGTTGTTTGTGCCAGATGGGCTTCGCTGAATATTTCGGAAACTTCTAATTACCTGGGATTTTCAGGAAAATTATTAAAAAGTTAAAAATGTGAAAAAAAAAAAACCACCCAGTGGGCAGCGGTTCTGAGGGCAGAAACGCCTTGTTGATTAGAGAGATCAGAGGAGAATGGCCAGACTGACAGGAAGGGTAACAAATAACCACTCTTTACAACTGTGGTAAGGAGAACAACATCACAGAATACAGAACAAGTTGAGGCAGCAGAAGACTACATCGGGTTCCACTTCTGTCAACATCAACAGCATGGATCCATGGACCCAACCTGCCTTTTTTCAAACGTTCAGTCTGGTGGTGGTGATGGTGGTGTAATGGTCTGGGGAATGTTCTTCTTGGCACACATTGGGCCTCTTAATACCAATCCAGTATTGATTGAATGCCACAGCCTATCTGAGTATTGTTGCTCACCACATGCATCACTTTACGGCCACAATTTACCCATCTTATAATGGCTACTTCCAGCATGATAATGAACCATGTCACAAAGTTCTCACACTGGATCCATGAACATGACAATGAGTTCAGTGTACTTCAGCGGTCTCCCCAGTCACCAGATCTGAATTCGACAGAGCACCTAAGGGATGTGGAAGAAAGGGAGATTTGCAGCATGAATCTGTGAAGCAATCATGTCAACATGGACCAGAATTTCATAGGAATGCTTCCTAAACAACACCTAGTAGAATCCATACCATGTAGACTTGAAGCAAAGTTCTGAGAGCAAAGGGGGTCCTATGCAGTATTAGTATGGTGTTCCTAATAAAGTGTCCGGTGAGCGTACATCAGAATATTCGGTTTGTTTTCTCGCCTTTAAAGACATGTTGCTTTAAAGATCAACTGCTATACGTAGCAGTCAGCAATTTGATTTGACTAAAGGAATACGTATAACTATTGTGAAATGAAAGCAGTTCATCTTCATTATGCCATGCTATGATTTACATTTCCATTAAATTAAGTACTGGAGCTCAGCTCTGCTTGCAGCTTACATAAAACCAACGGTGGTGTCACTCCTCTGTGACTTCCCCGATTTAACCACTGCTTACAGGTTAAACATATCCCCACACTAGACCAAAAACAATGTAAAGAGTAAGCTAAAGGTCTGTCTAGAAGAACAAACAGAAGCCTAGTTAAAATCCTCCTAGAGAGCATTTAACCTGCTTGTATCTCCTGCGCACAATGGAGCTAATGGTAGGTTTATGTTGTTGATCCTGTGCCAAAAGTTTCAAATAAAATAATAAAATCCACAAGCAAAATATTAATTATCAAAAGTAAAAAAATATTTTGCAAATGCAAGTAATGAGAATCAAAACAAAATAATTTTTTTTAAAAGATTACTTTTGATCCACACTCTGATTCTTTTTTTTTTTTTTTTTTTTTTTTTGCGTTTCCTTTTTTTTTTTTTGCAGATTTTTCTGATGCAGTTTTTTTGCTTCTGTAATCATTTGTCTACTTCTGTAATCTTTTTTTGCTTTCGAGTTTTGGAACTTTTTTTTTTTTTTTGGGCGGATCTTAGCTCCGCTCGTTCCGCAAAGTCAGACTGAATGATCCGAATACAATAGGGTACATCGTTGTACACTGTGGCCATTATTAATATTTCTTGAAACAAGAGACGGGTTTGTGTTGGCCAGCGTACACAGTCAATACTGCACATGTTCAGAGGAAAAGGCCAGACCTCTGTTTCCACAAAATCTCATTACAGCAGATCTCTTACTCATGTTCAACTGGGTCCTCGTTTCTCTCGCTTTGCTCTCATTGCTTTCTTCACGTCACACACTGGAATCAGATGTGACATTTGATAGAAAAGCTTCATGTACCCTTTCATGCAAAACAGGATTAAAGCAACACAAAGTCTTGTCTTTGCCTTTCTTGATGATCATCTCTCTTTTGCTCTCTTTCGCTTTGTCACTCGCTCTCGCACAACTAGCCTCCCTCCCCCGCTCGCTCACCACTCCTCCGCATCATGTGACAGTCAGCTCCAGTTCCTATGGTTACCATGACTTTCCTGGGAAATGCGATTGTGGGTTTGATGCTCTCTCTTTCCATTTCTCATTACATTCCCTCCTCATTTTCTTTTCTCTTTTCCTTCTCTGTCACATTTTCTGTGCATCTCCCAGTCTCTCTCTTTTACATTCTCACAACCTCTCATCTCCCCCTCTTTCACTCTCAATTTCCTCAGCTCTCTTTGTCTTTCCATCTCTGCACATCTCCCTCTCTCGCTCTTTCACTCTAACCATCATCTTCTCGATCTCGTTTGCTCTCTGCCTCCCATGGCAGCCGCTGAATTATTGATTTGATGAAATATTTAGCTGTTATTCTGCTAGACCGCTGAGCACTCCGGTTGTGGTCTAATGGCAGGCCCTGAAACCCAGAGGGTTCACCAGGCGTCTGTGCCCTCTCAATCACCCCCCTCCCAACCGCCTATCATCAGGGGACCACGCCCACCCTGAGCAACCAACATAATATTCCCCTGACACATCGTGCAATGATGATATCGAGACCTCTGCTTCTTCTACTGCTGTATTTATTGTAGTGTGCTCTACATTTCGTACAATACCTTTATACAATACCTTACACTCGCCTCCATGGTCCTGGAGACATAGCATTTCAACCCACTGTATACATGTTCATTAATGAGATGACATTAAAAATGGACTCGGCCTAAATCAAGAAGCACATTTTAAGGTCACTAATGTCTGTTCCAGACAATATGAATCTGCCTGAAGGCTCACAGGGACAAAACAGTTGCTAAGATCCAAAACAAATGTTAACCTGGAAGACACTTCCTCAGAAAGAAGAAGAGAACGAAAAAAGTGCCCTTGTAGTTTTTTCATGTCAAACAGAAACAGGGAACAGAAAAAAAAAAAAAAAAAAAAAAAAGTTTGGGTTTTTTTCTGGATGATGAATTAAACAGACAAGGTGTAGCTGAGAGAGCAGATGCATCTGTCCGTATCAGCAACTCTCCGCTGTGGTATGTGGGTTCTGTGGTGTATGCTGAGGCCTGCCATTTATTTCCATGTACAGTGCTGTGCTTGCTTCTCTGATGGGATCAAAGCCATCCTGCATCTGTTTAACTAGGAATGTACGATTATATTGCTGCCTATTTTAGCATTGCCAATATTTACCTAAAACAATATCGGTTTTTAAGTTCAGAATTGAATACATTAATTAGACCATGACTAAACTTCATGTACCTGACATATGGAAGCAGAAGTTCATTACCAAAGCAAACTGTTTTATTTGGACCAGATGTTGTATATTTATCTATTCGTCATCCTGGCCATAGAGCACACCCACTCAGCCAAACAGAATATTAAAAATAAATTGTGTGTATGTCATTACAGTTATTGTTCTATCGTATCTACACTCCCTCCCACCCTTTTCCTTAAGCAGTACACTTCAATCTACAAACCAGTACCACTGCCAAACATGCCTGTGAGTTGCGCGGACTTCGTAAAATTCCAGGTCAGTTTTGCTGCAGACTACATTTGAATCGTTGCCGTGGAAAACTGTGTTTTTAATATATGTTTGTTAATATATACTGCATGATGTTCCTTTTAAATGTCTCAATCCATTTAATATCAGCAACCATGCTGTTAGACTTTAAAAAGCGTTCATTCATTCATTCATTCGTCTTTAGTAACCTCTTTATCCTTGTCAGGGCCACACTGGAACCTATACCGGCAATGCACTCTGGATGGGACACCAGTTCATCACAGGACACCATGCACACACACATTCCCACACTCATTCACACCTAGGGCCAATTTAACATAACCAGTTCAACTTCAGTCATGTTTATAGGAGGAAACCAGCGAACCCGGAGAAAACCCACACAGACATATGGAATATGTGTAATTTGGAGCAGTGAGGCAGCGAAACTACGTGCGTCACCCCTGTGGGAGAGCACCACGAAAACAAAAACGCTTTAAGCTGGTAGTATACATTTAAAAAAAAAAAAAAAAAAAAAAAAAAAAAAAAAAAACATTTCATTGGAAACTACTTCTTCTGAGAGAGGAAAAAAAAAACAGTCCAACAAATAGTAGGCTTTCCATCTACTTGTTTTTACTTGAATTCAAAAACCGCAATGGAAACACAAAAGGAAAAACCCAAATGATGCGAAAATGTTTTTACAGTTAACTGAGGAAGAAAAAGCAAACTAAATATAAGAAATATATGTGAAGTTAAATTTTCTGCTTGAGATGGAAGGGAAGGGAAGAGAAGAGAAGCATGCACTTGAAGTGAGGAGTGGAGTGTATGAGCGTATAAGTACACTGGAGGTGGAGGGGGATAGGGTGATAAAGCTTAATGCAGGACATCGGCAGCAGAATTGGATCTAAAGCAGTAAATGAGCTTTAGTTTGGAAGCCAGTATGACGCCATCCATCATCTGTGGAAATGTTCAGTTTCTGATGTATTTCAATATACACGAAGGAGTAAATAAAATGAAACAAGAGAAGCGGAGCTAAGAAAGATCCAGAGAAGGTTTCTATACAGAGGCCAGAGAGTCACTCTATAGACTCCCACAGTTGACACTTATCACATCCCATCATGAGCTAAATCACTGCATGTTAACTGAGCTACTAGATCTGCTTTTTACACCAGAAATCTTGCCTGAATTGTAAAAAAGGACTCCAAAACTATGGCAGTGAACTGAAACAATATGTGCTAGATGTTCTAAGGATGTCATAGTTACCGGTGTGTTAACACTACAGGTGGTGTCTGTGAAATGGCATGCATGCACAGGGCAAGATACTGTGTTTCTGTCCAAGTGGCCAATGAGCTGTCTTTGTGGCAACAGATGGTTTCCTAGCAGCGTAACACAGCCTATGGAAAAATGAATGAAAATCTTCCCAAAGAGAAAGAAAAAGAGAGAGAGAGACAGCATGGGGTTCTTTAGCCAGCATTATGTGGATTTTAAAATTGCAAAATAAAAAAAACAAAATAAAGAAAAAGTAAATCCTGCAATCTGAAAAAAAAATATTTTTTTACTAAGCTGGAAAAGTTGGTCCAATGATGTGAGAGTTGGTCTAAAAGGCGAGATGTGAAGAAGAGTGATGGAAATGGGTTTATGGAATAAATTATGTTGTGTCAAGTCATGATTCATATATATATATACATATGGCCACAGAGGACCCTTGTGCGCTGTTTAAACAGATGAGGAAATGAAAGTTTTTTTTTTTTTATTTAATCAAACATCATTGTGACCTTGACTGAAGATAAAAGTGTGTTAAAACTGAGAAACATTTGAATGGACACCAGACTAGACACAGACTAGAAAAATAAAACGAGGCAAAGTGATCACAGTTTTTTGTGAAAACAGTCTGTTTCTTTTCTCGTTTAGAGACAAATGGAGTAAGGATGAGGTGCGCACACACACACACACACCATCATCATCATCATATGAAAGACAAATAAAAAGAAAAAAAGAGAACTAGTGGACACAGATATCACACACACACACACACACACACAAACACAATCTTGTCAGCTGGGGAGGAGCAGCCTGTTTCACAGATACTCTAAATATAAAAGATCCTCTAAATATAAAATCTGCCTGCATTAGTTTGATGATAACAGATGTTAAATTAGGACCTGCTAAATTAGATTATATAATTTTAACAGTTTGAATTGAGCAAAGCAAGTATAAATAACCAAGCTAATCAAAACACAGACAAATGGAATGAACAGACTCACAAACTATGTTCAAATGGCGTATATTATGTGTTTGGGATATATGTCTGCATGGTATTGCATTTCCATAAGCACAACTTACTTATACGGTATATATGTGTAGTTTTCTCCCCCTGTATGTGCATCTTTGTTTACCAGTGCAACAGCAGAAAGTCCATGTACTCAACCACTTAGTAAATGTCTACTGTACACATAGGCACACTCCATTTTTCCATTAAAACAGACGTGCTAGCCTACGAGTCAGTGAAGCGACACCACTCTGCGTTTAGTACACATGCTGAGCTTGCACTGCTAGGTTTAAACTGGGAAATCTAGCTCAATAAATTATAGGCCATTATACGAAATTACTGTAGGTCCAGATTAAGTACTATCGCCGCACTCGTCCATTCAATCAATAGGATTACGGAATGCAGGATTAGTGCATTTTCCCGGTTTACAGACTGTTTCAGCTGCTGAATGGTGGGAGGATCTTTGGTTGCTGTGATACCAATCAGGACTGCTTCACTTGTTTTCCCTGATGTCTGCATGTAATTGTTCTTCTGGGAATGATGAGGGTTTGATCATTTGAAATAATGACATCAACAGATGATACAGCTCCATTAATACAATGCTGTTTATAGACGTGCCAATGTGAGATGAGATGGATTTTAAGTGTTTGTATTAGAAAAAAGGGATGGAGAGTGGGTAGTCTTTGAAGAACAGCTGTGGACTTCGCCCTTTGTGCTGTAAACGGTTTGAAAGCAGCGCTGTACTAGTTGCCTGATGAAGGCACTTTCCAACCACATCTTCCCACTTTATCTTTTTCTCTTTTTCCACTATCCCCTACTTCACCCCCCAGCCCCCAAACCATTATCAGCGTTCAGGTCCACTCTATTCAAATCTGCTTTCTCTTTTCGCAGTGCATGGTGGACAAAGAAGAAAAAAGTGCACCAACCCACAGCCACTAGCAAGGGTCCTATACATACTCCACGTAGCTCAGACACCCCCCACGGCAATTCACTCTCAGATGTGCATAAGCACACAATAACCCCTTGCATGGGCGGTGATAAGAGCCACACACACACACACACACTCACACACATACATGAGGGTGTGTTATGGCCTTACCTACACCCATAACAGCTACAATGTGCAATATTGTGGACCATATTGTGTGTTGTAAGTGGAATATACAACAATATACAGCATCAGATATTGTAACAGATATTTTGCCAACTGAAATGTATCATTTTATAAGCACATTTTATATGTACTATTCTCCAAATACAAGAGAACACTTTCATTTTTACTCAACACTAAAAGCGACTATGGTATTTGCCATGTCCATGTCATGGAAATGAAAAGTCCATATCTCTTCAGAAATTGTTTTTGTTTCTCTTCCTCTGCTTATCTCTAAGTGTCTACACAAGTCATTCCACAGACCTTGGGGTTTTTGCTTCATGTCTGATGCTGTAGTCATACTTTAGTCTTACAGGAGAGAAAATAAGGTCAGCTTTGGTGGGGGAAAAACAGATTCAAATGTATAAACTGAGAAAAGAGAGGAGCATTAAACAAAACCCAAACCACATATTCCAGTGTAAAACAGACAGAGAGAGAGAGAGACTGACCACAAGATGTGTGAGAGAGAGAAGTTTAGAAAGGTTGAGACAGCTAAAGAGCAAGAAAGTGAACGAGAGAATGAGCGAATGAGAGGGAGATTATGGAGGAGCAGTCCATTAAGAGTCCAGACACATTGGGGCCGTCTACTTATGTCATCTCATGCTACCCCTCCCTTTTCACTCTCCCTCTTTCTAATCAATAGAGAAGCACTTAGGGGGTGAGCAGAGGCCTGCTCATTAGGGCCTGTAATGGGCCTAGCAAAGGGAGCACTCTACATCTCACACAGCCTGCTGCTGCTGCATTCACACACTGATCTCACCAGCTCCAAATCCAATGGGGAAAGCACACACATTTAAAATTAAAACACAGAATGACTTGAATGTAGTCAGCGATCATGTGACCATGTTTCCCCTCCAAGTGCGTGGAAGGGAAGGAAGCTCAAAATGTTTTGCACAAAAGGGGAATTTAAAGGATTTGAAATCTAACAGCTATAAAAGCTGAGCATTTGAGCATTTCAATGGGTCTTCCAACCTCACTCACTTACTATTAGCATTTATCCTATCTTCAACTAAGGTTTAGAGGAATTTAAGATCTGTTATTTGGAACATATGGCAACACAGGAGATATAATTGCAAAACAATTGTGTGCATAGCTCCCAGAGTGAATTTCCAGAACATTCTGTACTTCTTTAAAAGGGGAAACGCTAACATCTTAAGACTCACTCAGACGCATATGGGGTTGATCCCAATGGAACAGCCAATGCTTCATCTCTTCCCGTCTTCCCCTCGAAGGAGATGTATTCTAAGGCTAAATAATTCATCTGCATGCAGATGCAGCTTTTTATTGAGTAAATAATTCAAAGCAAGACCTGGGTTTGTCAGAGCAGGCAGGTCGCCTCACTAATATATACATGTGAGAAACCGAAGGTTATCGACTTTCCCTAGGGCCCTGATGTGCTCTACCTTCTCGAGTGAAGTAAATCAACTCACACAGAGGGTACATGCTGATTTCTGATTTGAGAGATTTCCACTCACTGGAACTGCACCACACAACAGTTCATGTGCAGAGTGTTTCCTAGTCAAACTCTGCTGATTCAAGCAAGTGAGCTTGAGGGCTTTGTGTTGTGAGTCACAATGATGAGTGTACACACAAGTGTGTATGAGCGTGTAAATGTGTGTGTATAAACATAACTGTGCACTCAAGGGCGATACACCCACATTCATATAATTCAGACACTCTCTCTCTCTGCTCTCTCGCCCACGTTCACACAAACACAGCAACATGCATAAACAGCAGTTTCTACAAACTTGCTTCGTCACGACAGCCCTGACGAAAGACCACATTTCCCATGATGCTCAGAAAGACCACACGCATCTTAGCATCATAAATTTCAGCCCAGCCTCCAGTGTTTATCATACAGGCCCTGGAAGCCAAAATGGTATGCATCCTATTAACACTGGCATTTTCCACAAAACTGCACTTGTTAGCAGAGATTTATAGAAAGAGAAAGAGCAGAATTTCTTGTGGGCCAGAATCTGAGTAACATAGCAAAATGTTTAAAGTGTACACATGTTATACTTTTCCCCAGATGAAGAGAATATTAATAGTGGGTACTGTATGAGTGGCAGCCTGATCTAGTTCATAATATTCCGGTCGATCGTCTTTTGCTTCAGGACTGGTTTTATTTACTTTTTATTAACTACCCCTGACCTGGAATTCAAAATTACAGCATGATTCCAGACCGGATATAGAACGCAAAAGAATGTACTTAAAATATTAATTTTGTGAGGAGGATAGAATAAAATGGGATGAAGTCCTTGAAGGTCCCCCATCTCCATTCTTGCTTTTCTCTCTCTCTCTCTCTCTCTCCCTCTCTCTTTCCCTCTTTCTTATCTGTGCTTTCCTTTGCTGTACACTGCCTCAAACATGAAGGTGATTACCTATTAAGAATGACACAACTACCGTTTCAAATGCAGTAGAAAACGGCCCCAATTAAATGCCTTGGTTTAAATCCTGGAACATTTAATGAAAAAAAAAAAAACGTAAGCGAATGATCAGTTCCACATTCTGAGACAGATACAGTATACCCATCTTATCAATTCACAATGACCAGCAATCAGCAATTTCTTCTAGACTAGGTGCTGTAAGATCTAAATTTAAAAAAATCTCTACACTCTTAGGAGAAAATGTTAATTCTACACCCCTAAAGGGTTGTATT
This sequence comes from Pangasianodon hypophthalmus, assembly GCF_027358585.1. Lineage (NCBI taxonomy): Eukaryota > Metazoa > Chordata > Actinopteri > Siluriformes > Pangasiidae > Pangasianodon > Pangasianodon hypophthalmus. The sequence goes on along the minus strand of NC_069715.1, from coordinate 15,639,971 downwards.
GTTGAACCCTACAACTGAACATTTCCTTATCAGGGAAAATTACAAGTAGAACTCCTTTAGGAAGCTTAAAAACCCTTAAACATAGAACCTATTTTTTTTCTAAGTTGCCATGTTCTCCATAATACTAATAACACTATTACATTATAACCTTATAGTGTTTCTCACAGCTTATAAGGTATTCTTCCTAACTAAAATACTTCAAAAAGCAAGCAAGTTCACTAACATTTAACAGAATGACATAAAATCTTGTTACAAGCAATATTATGGTGTTAAGTCCATTAGTGAAAATGTAGAATCAGAGCCCTAATGCAAAAGTGCTAGAAGTGATTTGCTGATATGATCAGTAATTGTGGTGTCTGTCAGGATTTTAGCAGCAGCTCTGTGAACTTGTCTATTTGAAAGTGAGCTCTTTATGTCCGATAAGCGAACGTTAGAGTAATTCAGTCTAGTTGACATTTTTCTCCCTGTCACCAAGTAAAAAACAAAAAAAGCTTGTATACTGCATACACTTTATGGTATAGCACTATATTCAGCCTAGTACATCATTTATTTATTTATATATATATATATATATATATATATATATATATATATATATATATATATATAAAATATATATATATATATATATATATATATATATATATATATATATATATATATATATATAAATATATATATATATATATAGCACTGTTTCATGGCATAGCACGACATCTGTATAGCTCTGGTGTATGATTTATGCTTCCGTCTTACGTTAGACAGAGCTAGTTGAGCTCCACTTCCCAAAGCACTGATGCTGGTAGATGTTGGTTGAGTGTTGGGTGTGTATTGATTTCAGAGGAGGATTACAGAGCAGGCGGTGAGGGGAGAGGCATGGCCCGCTGCTCTGTCAGTGCTGCCGTTTGCTTATAACCTTCAATTAGTGGCCACTGGCAGCGCTGGGCACTGATTAAGCGCTAAATGCCAACACTGCACACAGCATATGCACACACACAGACACACACACTATGCTACCTCATCGTCAGGTCATGCATTATTGAAGAGCAGCCAGGCTAATTACAGTGAGGAGAGCTCACAGACAGCAGGGAAGGAACACCCACACACATCTGGAGAACACACACACATACATACACACACACACACACACACACACACAAACCTAACAGCCATAAACAAAAACAAAAAAAAAAACCCACAAAAAACATATCAGCAAACTAATGAAGATGCTGGGATCAGCCCAGATTAGAGTACAATGTGTCTGTCAAAGAGCATCATGGGTTGCTGTACAACCTATTATTTTTTTATTTATCAGATTCTATCTATCTTTAGTTATAGTAAGCCATGCTCTCACTCTGAAGTTGTAGATTTGTTGGTGCTTACAGACAAGGCTGGAAAATTTACAAGATGTCCTGGACTATATCTCACTACATACCAAAGATGGAGAAAGAGAAGAGCAGGAGCTTGCAACTACAGAAGACAGTGTTGGATTATTTTTTTTAATGGCAGTGGCTATGGTCCACTAAACTTCACCAAATGAACCGCACACACTGACACACACACTAACACACTGACACACACACATACACAGAAATGCACAAACAGCTTTATGGACACCTAAATTTAAAGTCCATCCTTCCACTTCCTTACATCTTTTTATGTACGCTTCTATCGCACATTTCTTACAGGCTGATGTACACAAAGGCATAAATTAATGAAATTCAGAACTGTGTCTTAATGAATGATTTTCTTATCTTATTTTTCCCGTATTCTGTTAACTATCTTGCTTCTGACAGCAGTCAAGGCTAAATTTAGCTCAGACAAGTTTAAAGGCTACAGCTCAGGGGAGATGAATGGAGGGAGGAGGGAGGAAGAGAGAGAGAGAGAGAGAGAGATTGGTTTTTGGCATTTACAGGATACAAGGGACATTATTCTAAATGTTGGTGAGTAAGCCACAAAAAAGCACTTTCAGCTATTTTGGAGTCTCTTAAAATGACCACTCACTGATTCTATGCCAACCTGCCAACACTCACTATCCTGCTGGACGGTGTGATGATCTGAAATCTTTTGTGGATTATCTTATGATGGATAAAGTTTGGTGAACTTTTTTATGTTTATATCAGTTTATGTCAGTTTAAGTGCAGCTACTGCCAAAGGAAAGAGCTCACCTCTTGGCCCTACACGTAAGTGAACTAAGTGGCTGCTTGGATCCCCACAGCCAGCAGTGGATTCATCACGGACAACATATCTGATAAATGATCGCACCAGTATGGCCAATTAAGAAAAAAAAAGATAACTGTGGTTTTTATAATCAAAGTGATGGTCTTCTTAATGCACAGCCTTTATTTCTGGTTCATTTCAAAACCTGATGATAAAGAAAACTGAAGGAAACTGAGGAAAGAGATGGAGAAAGGTAGCTTTATTTTAAGATAAATGGAATGGGCATTTACCGAATGGACATTGTTCAGTTGGTCAGATGGATAGCTAGATAGTTAGTAAGCATGGAAGACACAAAAGTGTCAGCATTTTAGCATTTTTAGTTCATTACAAAGCCTACTTCATACGGTATGCTAAATAGGTTAGCTAGTCAACTAAGATTGCCCATGTCAATGCCTAATTCTGTTCTGGTAATAAAACATAAAATAAAATTTAAAGTTAAATTGGTTTTAATAATCTGATTGTACATGTGCATTTCTTATACCACAAGGAATGCCGCACAACCAGCTGCAGCCATAACAGCTGGTAAAATCTCAACATATCATAAATCATCGAAATATCTAGTCATCAGTTTCCTCTTTAGCACTCTGATCGAACCGCATTAAAGAGTACAAAACATGTTCTGACTTAAAAATGACTTACCCCTACTTTAATTAATCTGATTCTGATGGGGAAAGGAGTGAGGAGGTGTAGTCCAGCTGTATGAAGATGAGTTCTATCAGAGAGGGATATCATGAATTTGGGCTCTAACAGGCACATCAATAATTTAAAAAAACTAAAGGTGCCCTTTCAAAAAGGCAGGAGAAGGTTAAAGAACCTGATGCTAAAATTATTGAGATTATGCTGACCTATCGAGATCATGATAAGTTTGTCCTTGTAAAGGACTTACGATCAGAAAGAAAATATAGTCCTTCAAATGAGGACCAGTCAGCAATGTCCTAATCAGCAGCATCCTATCCAAAGTCATCGCAGCAGTCCAACCCTGTCTTACATGAGGCGATTTCTGAGCTATCCTCATGAGTCCACTCCCATGTTGGTTTTACTATTTTTGTAAGGTATTTCCATTTACTTGTGTATTACTGCAGTTATGCCTCCTCTAACCATAACTTGAGTTAGATGGAATTCTTATTTTCTCTCTTAGTTTTCCACATATTTTTAACCTGAATTTTTATTTACATAAAGTGCAAATGTCCTCCCCATATCAAAACTGTCATGTATTGCTATTATGGGAACATTTGGTGCCCACAGTGGGCTGAAATCCTGCACATATGCGCACACACATGTACAAGCCTGCTGTGTTTCTAGCTAAATGGTTATGTTAAAATGTGCACTACACACATTTACTCCTATTTGGCTGGTTATCAAAAGCCATGAAGCCACTAACCTCCTTTTTCCTGGGTGATTTGATTCATCAAATCCCTCAAGCTGATCCCTTATCATCCCTTATCATCCCCCCCCCCCCCCCCCAACCCCTCAACCCCCCTCCCCAACCCTTTTCTCACCCCCTCCCAAAGTTTTAGCCAAGTCCTGCAGTGTCACATCAATTATAAATGCAATCTTTTTGTATTATTCAGAGCTACACTCAAAAAGCTCTTCCTCTGGCAGTTTATTAAGGAAACAAACATGGGATAGAAGGCAGAAACGCATTACTGGTGCTGAAAGTAGGGCAGCCCACAGAGGCGGCATGAGAAAGTTTCCTGCCGCTTCCTTCTGGTCCATTCTGGCTGTACAAAACACTCACTGAGGGAGAGATGGAGGAGAGAGAGGGATGCCACTCCCTCATTTCTCCTCTATGCCAGGCCCTGGAGCAAGATAAGTGCAGCTCTTTCTAAACCTCTTTTATACTTTTATGTCTCCAGCATGGCATGTTATCTCTCCTCTCCAAATGCGTGCACACACATGTGCGCACACACACACACACACACACACACACAGAGGTGCTGAGAGTTATCATTAGGGCTCGTAAATAAAGACTGCAACTGGGGCTCATTATGACAAGCCGCTTTTATATTTAGAACATGGAAGCTAGGGGCTGATATATTCTTCAAGCCAGTACACGCTCATATTTTTTCGATCTACGTCAGTTTTCACTCAGTTACTGCTCTGGCAGTAAAAAGAAAATACAACTGAAAAATAGACATACACATACAGGAATGTTTCATGTCTTGACAGATGTACGATAGTACGCACACACACACACACACACACACACACACACACACACACACAGGAACTCCATGTTCCACATAAATGTCCAGGCTATGCTTTTCCCCCCTCGGCAGCAAACACGGTACATTCACAGCCACATCACCCATGGTCTCTTTACTTCTTTTCTTCCATTTCTCTTTCCTTCCTCTTTATGGGCCTTACTTACTCCCTCTCCCACTTTCATGTCCCATATCTTTGTTCCTTAACTCTCTTTATCCTTTGCTTTCCATTTCGCTCCCATACTCAGAAGCATGTGAGCCAGTGCTGCAGTGTCAGAGTGTGTGCATGGCATGTCCATTAAGAGAGCACTATGGCCCCCTTGTCCTGTCGGCTCTGGTGAAGAAGCACGGCTGAGCCTCAGCTGTTTTCTAGAGGGATTAGTCTAGTTCACCGCACACACTGCTTCCCACTGACCTGCCAGTTTGGCTCCAATTGAGAGACAGAAAGAAAGAAACATACTGAGAGAGAGAGAGAGAGAGAGAGAGAGAGGGAGAGAGGAGTAAGATGGACCCTGCTTATATTCAGAGTAGTAAACCAGACACGCAGCGGGATATCACTGTGGCTGCTCCAATCATGAGTGTGCGTTAAGACAAATAGGAGAGTGAAAGCTATTCTGTAATCCCCAATGTGATAGAGAGTACATTGTCTGTTCCTGTTGTCTGTTTCTGTCATAACATGGTTCTGCACATTCCTTACAGTCCCATCACATCTGTAAAAGTCAGAAGGGAGGCAAGTACACACATTCACTCACTCATACACTCACTGTCACTATATTACCTCTGTGTGATGATGGTCGTTGTTTACCAACAAAGCCCAGATAATCAAGGCCTGCTTCTTATCTTAGTATCTAGACATTCACAATAACAGTTAAGATTAACAGCCAACTTCAAGTAAGATTGGCATCCCCGTTTGCTTTCTGCTTCTCAGCTCTCTACTGGAGAGGACAAATCTCCTTTAATGGCTTCCTGATTCCTCAGCCTGCTGTTCCACAGAGGAATCCCTTGACATCCCAGCAGCTTTGCACTAACCAGCAAATAAAAAAGAAAGAAAGGGAGAAAATAAAGCACAAGAACACAGCCATGTCAACAGAAGCTCTGGGAAAACATATTGAGACGTCCACCAAACCGTTCCCTCTGTGCATCACACACAATTTCCCATTAATTTCCTCCTCAGAGTGTCCTGTAAATCCTTATAGGCCTGCTCATCTTTTTATAGGTGGATGAACAAGCATCAGCCAGCACCAAAGTGAAGATAGTGAAGTCTAATGCCAGTGACTTTGATCTTGGGAAGGAAGAAAGGAGTGGCACAGACGTCACTCGGCTCTCCTAGTTAATAAAAATCACACTCTGCTTATCTTCAAGTGAAGAAAAGATGCCACTTTTGGGAAAAAATTAAGATTAAGTCGCCTTCCTGCTTATTTTGAAGAAAGCATCACCCATACCACAGATTCAATAAAAGCCACTATAATGAAAGATATTTCCTCTCAATATTACTTCAGATATTGGTATTAGAGATGGTAGTACAGAATGTTCATGCCATCTTAGTCACCATTAAAGCACATTCACCGACACTCCCACAACAAACACTGCTATTCATATAGGTTGCCAAACAGCAAACCTGATGGCCATCTGTAAACGTCACGAGCAGCGGTTCCTTCGCTCACCTCTATGGCTCCAGCCACTGCTCCTCTGACGTCAGAGGAGAACCAACGAGACAGAAACACAGCAAGACGGCAGAAATGCAGAGGAGCTTTCCAAGTGCATCTCAGCACCTGCCATCTGGCACGAACTCATTGGCACATCATTAAAAAGTTTCTCTGAACACTTAAATATACAAACAAGGACAGTCAAATGTAAATTCAAGACAAGAAAATGTAGAATCTGCGACCTGTATCCATCCAGTTTGCATAATGGCCCTGCTTCCCTCTGTCAGAAACAACGGTATTTATTTTTCCTGTCAATGGTCTACAGTTTACATATCTCTCTGTTAGAACAAATGACACCGATTCAAGAGTCTTGCAAGCCCGTCCTTTAAGAATGCAAGAAATCATTCACACTGTTCTAAATGCCAGCACATTTTCTCATGACCACTGGGAAACACCCATCCACCTATTCTCCTCATTAATGACCCTACTGTTATGACCATCTATGCAATGTGTCAATGTATTTCAGACCCAGAATACTGCTCTTTTTCCCCCAACACCACTCTGGTTCATCCTCTTAGACCCTGCCACTGGAGATTGGCTCTGACAAACGAGATGAGACGAGAACAGGGTGTGATGAACCTGTTTTTAGCCAGAAATATCCATTTTAGACAGTAGCTCTGACATTCACAGAGCGGATCATATGACGCCAAGGGGTCAGTACTGGCAAACAAGACAAAGACAGCTTAGAGGGAGGAGTGAAGAAGGAAGTTTCAAAAACAAGTCAAAGCTCATTCAAATCAAAAAACGCTGGCCCCAAGGCTTTTGGTATTTAAGGGCTGCAAGTGAGAACAGAGCCAAGAAAATCCTGCACTCTCAAAAACCCACAAACATAGCATGAGACTGAATGTGGACAAACAACACAGAGCCCATTCCTGCATTGTGCTTTCCATAAAACAGCAGGCTACATACTCAGTGATGACTGTATTATGTACACGTATCATGTATCTCTCAGCAGCCATTTTATCAGGCGCATGTGCCATATAGGTGCATTTATATGGCTGGTTAGATTTACTGACTGTAACCCATATGTTGGTATGAACAATCTGTAAGCACCTGTGTAACTGGCTTATAACGACAACTCATTAGATAATATTTGAGTGGTGGATCATTCTTGGCACAGCAGCGACACAGAGGTGGTAGTGTCACAGAGATTTTTAAAAACCCTAGTAACATCTGATCAGGTAAGTGAGGTATCTGATCAGCGGTGGCTCTCTGTTGAAAACTGTGCACATCAACAGAGTCAGTAATTGTAATCTTACAAAGTGCATAATGATGGCAGCTGGACCCGATAAAATGGCCAGTGACATGTAGCTACAGAAACTCAGCATTTGATGATGTCCATGAGTTCCAGACTTTCAGATGCAAAGGATTTGCATCCAAGTATTAAAAATATTCCTTATATTTATGATTGTTAGTTTTCAATTACTTTTGAGCCTGTGAAAATGGAGGGAGTATGTAAAAAAAAAAAAATGGCTGCAATTCCTGAACAGTTAATGCAATATTTTTGTTAAACTTGAATTAAAGCTGAAAATCTACACTTCAATCACATCTTGATTGCTTCACTTCAAATCCACTGTGGTGGTGTACAGAGGAAAAAAATTACTAAAAATTGTGTCACTGTCCAAATACTTATGGATCCAGCTGCATATTATTATTATTTTATTATTTTTAATCATTTTCATAAAGTATGCCAGTAATTCTAGAAGGCACTGAACATTCCATTCCATCTTTTACACACACGAAACCTCAAATATGTCTAACCTCTGACCTCTACAAGAGCACCAATTTAAGTAAATTACAGTTTGCCTCGGATTTGCTGTGTCACACTCCAGTCCATTGCCTCCACCTGCAGAGCGTTAGTCCAAGGTTTGTAGGGGCAAATCTGTCACTTTCCTCAGTCCTGCATGCTTTCTCCTGTTTTAAGGCTTTCACAGTATCAAACACCTGTCATCTGGATGATGGCACTTCACACTGCCCTTCCTTGTCATCCTCACACACGCACTATTGACAATGACATTCCTGGTGTAACAAGTCCTGGGTGGCGGGGATGGGAACAGCTGACTAACGGGGTACCATCTGGCTGAGGTGCTGTTTGTTAGTCTGATCACTTTATTTTTGGCCATTTAATTAATAGCACGTGACACTTGGATCTTGGGGAGAGTGGAAGTAGCAGGGGTGCAGTTTTGGCCAGAACTGACTCATTACACAACGTGTCACTGATCATTCGTATGACCTAGCTAACTCATCCTCTACTGGCAAACAAGGAATCATGTAGGTGGCACAGTTCCCTTAATGAGTATGAAGGGAAAAAAGTGGAATAAAGGAATTAAATTCAGTAAAAAAAAAATACCAGCAACAATACACAAAAAAAAATGCATTGAAAAAGTGCATTTGGGTTGGATGAACATAATGTGTGATTATGATATGCCATAAATAACTATCTGTGTGCAGATGATTGAAAATGGATGTGATTATGGAGAGAGGACCCAAATGTCATTTTGCCAAGCCAGAATGCTAGAGATATTAATTTATAGAAGTCTTTTAATACTCCTGTAGGATTTTCCTTCCCCACTGATATTAATTTAGAAAAGTGATAAAGCCCCAGGCGCTTACATTTTAGGAAATGGCACAGCTCAATGGCAAAATCCAATGACCAAAGGAGCTCTCCACTAAGAATAGTCTGTATATTCCTAATAAATAATAAAGAGAGGTTATTCAAGTTGATGTGAGCACAATGAACACTTTAGCCCTCATTCATCAAAGCCGCACCGGTGTTGTATAACAATCGCATCTGTGAGTGTAAAATGAGCACACACAAATCCTGAGAGTTTCAATCAATTGTTGGCAATTCTGTACAATCAAATGTAAATGTATTTTTAAAGCTATGGCTTTAAATGTGTTGTATTTTCAATTTTATTGGCTTCATGCCATTGTACAGGCATAAAACAGAGCATGTTTCATTTATCTTGTATCGAGGTTTGCTATATTCATATGATGAGTAAATAAGAGACTGGCACGCAGGCCGTTTTTTTTTTTTTTTTTTTTCCCAGAACGTTCAAAGCTGATTTAAATGTCTGTTGTGCTTAAATGCCTGAACATTCTGATCATTCCTGATTATACCTACAATTGTAGATCATATGGCTTCACATCAAACTGCCTTTTTTATCAATAAAAAAACCTTATTTTTGACAGATTTTTTGTGATTTGTCACTCTTGCTATGAGATGAGATTATTCCACCTTCTCTGTGATGTCTGAGATTCCTCATCTCACACCTCTAACAAACTCTTCTTGCCATAAACAATGATGTAAATGTTTAAAAGAGACGACGGTAAAATTGTCAAAAGTGGTTAAAAGTAATCATGTAGGAATGCAGCACTGAAGATGCGATTTTATGAATCACAAAAGCATAATCGATTTTGTAAACCTCTAACATGAGTGAATCATCATTTACACGTTCAATTCAAACTTCACGTCTTATTATGTAAATAGTTTTGGCATTTTGTAGCTTCAACTCAAAGTCGTTTGGATGAAAGTGCTCGTCCATTGACTAACACTCTGTGCCTTTTGTCCAGAATGCATTTCCTCTTGTATGGCTATAAAGGTCATTTTACATGTTAAAAAAAAAAACCTCAAAGCATTGTGTTTTCTCATCAATAGGTTTCAGACATGCAGCCACACATGCCCACACATTCAGTGTTAATTTCGCATGAGGGTAATATACCACAGACAGATGTATATCTAAATAAGAGAACAGCAGAGAATAGAGCATCTGACCACACTACTGGTTTCCTGCAACAATCTACGACATCTTTTGAATGCAAGAAGAACTGACATTTTTCATCAGGTATTTTGTCAAAAAAAATAGCAGCAGGGTTTTATTTGGCTTTTTTGTTTGTTTGTTTGTTCGTTTGTTTTACGAAGAGTGGAGATGAACAGAGGAAGATTCTCGTTGTAATGAGCAGGCGAGCGTGCAGTTGGGGCGTTGCCGGGACTGCGGGGAATATTCTGGCACCAAGACCCTTTACTCAATACACCGACTGCTCTCCCTCCACTACTTAAGCAAACACACCACACACAGACACACACAGAGACATACAGAGACACACACAGCACCAAATCAAAATCACATCAAACACAAAGGATCACCATGGCAACACATGCCATACTGTGTGTTGCTGCTCAGGGGACGACTGACACATACGCACATGAACACACACACACACACACACACACACACAAACCAGTGATGCATAATGCATTGGCGGCTTTCATTCCTTTCTCAAAAAGCTCATGCTGGTAACTGAGCAAGAAAAAAAAAAAATCAGTATCTATAACTGCACTATTTCCATGTCCTTCACTGCCATATCTATCAAAAACAAACTAAAAAGCTCACTCTCCATCAGGGAGGCTCTTCCTCCCACATACTTTAGGAAAAAAAAAAAAAGTCTGCTTGGAAAAATTTCTAGGCTATTATCTATTTGGTTAAATCATGACATTTAAGCATGTTGGAATACATGATACCCAGCCTGTGCTAATAACCAATTACAGAACTGTGCTGTAATTTCGATTACTGGAACATAACTTCATCCCCGGGTTGGATAAAATGCTAGGCCAGGCACATCAAACAAGCAGATTATGTATTTGGGCTTCAGTCTTTCATTAACAGTTACTTGGCAGACAAGCAGATTCTCTACCTTTTTTAACTTCATTCATCTACCAACAATGGAAAGAAAAACTCTTCTTTCTATTGACTGTGGCAAAAGAAAACGTTTCCTAACATGCCCCAAATGGTTCATATATTCCTCAGTGCTGTTAAGCACCTCGATGGTTTGGCATGTGTGACTCTCTTCTGCTATCTTGTGCGTTACACATGTGCCTGGCTGTTGGCAGTAGCAAAAAATGAAAATGCCTATCAGAATGCGATAATGTCTTATGTGCGACGAGAGAACACCGCAGCTCATAGCCGAAATGGTAGCCAAAGACTTTCTGTCTTTTTGTCATCAGTGCTTCATCACCAGTGACATTATCAGGAGAGGATAAAGACAATAGCTACATAAAGTCACCCATCCCATGGATTCAAGACTTGCTTGTATTCATTCCATGTATTCATGAACATAATTAGCTCATCCGACTTTTGAGTAAAATTATTTTAGTTGCCGTTAATTGGACTTCCAGGCACTGAAGCTTTCACTTGCCTGGTGGGCTAGCTACACTTTGGCCACCCCTGAATTCCTAAAGTGAATAAGCAAAGACATTTACTAACTGAGACTGCTGAGCAAAGGTAGTAAAAGTATTTTTTTTTTAAATCCTTGTTTTAGTAAAACATTAGTAAAAGTGAAAATACTCATTTATTAAAAAGTGTAGTCAGAATAAAGTAGATTTTTGTTTCTTCTAAAGTGAACTTCAGAAGTCAGAGGTATTAAGTGAAAGATACTTGAAAACTGTACTTTATTATTTCCCACCTTGGTTGCTGCAGGATGCAAATTGGCACCAACAGAATGAAGCTTGGGAGTTTGTCACACACCTGCCTTCCTCTTGCTGGTTTCTGTTTCCCACCCACACACACAAGCTAATTAAAAATCTTCACACTACAGAATCATCTCTCCTATATCATTTCTCCATTCTATTTTAGGAAACTTTTGTATCACAATTGCATTGGCCTAATAAGTACCGCAGTTATTCCCAGATGGGACACTGAGGAGGATTTGGAGTTGTCCGCTGGCACCGAGCTTCAGTAGGACTCGAGGGCTAGCGTGGCGAAACCCATCTGGAGCGGCCTGCATGCCAGGCACTGGGCACAGAGCCCTCCACCCACGGCAGCCTGGTACATCCACTTCCAGCCACTTAAGTTGTTGTGTGATAGCATAGTATATCTACATTAAATGCACGATTTTCCATGGCAAAGGGTATACATTCTATAGAGATACATATGAAAGAAATCAACCGAGATTGACCAAGCTTCTAATTCATTGCCCTCTACTTCCTTAAGCAGACTGCATTGATTCATGGAGGAATCATTTCCTAGCACATATTCACATACAGTTTCCACAAGGAAGAGGATCATTCTGGTTTCACACTCACATGTGGTGAGAGAGCGGCAAAACATGAGATTACCATGGCAACAGGCTAGGGTAGACATAGATAGGAAGAAAAGAGAAAGAATGAGGGAAGAGATTGCAAGAAGGGAGTGAGAGATGGCATGGATGAGGTTAATTCTGCTATACACTTCAAGTTCCATATGGAAGAAAATGTGTCAAAGGTATTACTCAATACGAAACCAGACAGAAATAAGTGCAAAAGAGGAAATGGGGAGATAGAAACAGACAGAGAGAGAGAAAGAGAGACATATGAATACTGGAATGGTGGGAGTCTGTGAAAGATCCAGTGAAAGTTTCACACTTGATTAAAGAGGTGTAAGCCAGTTGGCAACCACAGCCAGAGGCCATTGGCCTCGAAAGCTGTGTGTGTGTGTGTGCGCGTGTAAGTGTGTTCTGTGTCAATAGACACTGCAACCTCACAGTTAAGACTGCAGCTTTGTCAGGCATCATACCTCCGAGTATGACACGAAACTTGGAACACCAGTGAAGTGTCACTTGACGCATCCAACAAGCTGCTTCACTTTTTCACCCTGCAGTGTCCTTTAGCACAATGACTCTTTACTAAATTGATGGAAACCTACTCAAATTGTAGAGTAACGAGTGCAGGAGGGCAGATTTTTCACCCTCACTCCAAATATTGCGACTGCCTCACACATGTTGAGAGATCTTGATTAATGGCTACTACTGCTCAAATGCAGATGGAGTGAAGATCTTCCTGAAACCACCACAATTACGCACACTGTCAGGTGTTACAGAGTTAAATGCAGGGCTTGAAATGAACATCGCAGCTCACCAGCCACTGTGGCTAGTCAGTATTCCTGACCACAACCCTAATCATGATGAACCATAACTGAAGATGAAGGAATGAATAAATGAATGAATGATTTACTCATCAACAGCACAGTGGGGCAACAGGTACAACCCCTGGCAGAAATTATGGAATCACCACACTTAGAGTATATTCAGACAGATAATTTTTTTTACTTGGTAGCAAATATACAAATCACGGATATGACAAGCAAAAAAAATTGTTTAAAACCTGAACATTCTGGCTTTGTGAAACATACCTCAAACAAATTCAATTCAATTATTTTAATTAATGGCATTTTTCTCCAGATCAAGTAGAAGAAAAAATTATGGAATCACTCAATGCTGAGGAAAAAATGAAGGAATCACTGTGTAATTTGCATTTCTAAAACAAACACCGGCACAAGTCTAAAGATGCAAATTAGTCTGCAGTTAAAAGAGAGTGATTACAGACCTTGAAGAGCTGTTGGACTTGAAACATGGCCCCAACAAGAGAACTGTCAATTGAAACAATGGGAGGATTATAAAACTCCTTCAAGAAGGGAATCCAGCACAGAGCGTGGCAAAAGATGTTGGCTGTTCCCAGTCAGCTGTGTCAAAAATCTGGTGCAAGTATAAACAAAATGGGAAGGTTATAAAAGGAAAACATATGGGTAGAGCAAGGAAGATGTCAAAGTGTCAGGACAGAAAACTCAAAGCAGTACGCCTTGAAAATAGAAAATGAACAAAACAAATGAAACACATATTAGCGGAAACAGGAGTCAATGTTTGTGACAGTACTGTAACAAATCGGCTGAATGAAATGGGATTTACATAAAGAAAAGCAAAATAAAAACTAACACCCAAACAGAAGAAAACAAGGTTAAAGAGAAGCAATCGTGGATGGAGTGTGGATGATTGGATGAAAGTGATATTCAGTGATGAATCACGAATCTGCATTGGCCAAGGAGATGATGCTGGAACTTCTGTCTGGTGCCGTTCTAATGATATAAACATATAAAGATGACTTCCTGAAGAAAACAACCAAGTTTCCCCACTCAATTTATGATAATGGGATTGCATGTCAGGTAAAGGACCAGGGGAGATGGCAATCATTACCTCAACAGTCAATGCGTAGGTGTACATTGAAATTTTGGACACTTTTCTCATTCCATCGATAGAAAACAGGTTTGGTGAAGATGAAGCCATTTTTCAGGATGATAACGCACCTTACCAAAGAGTGTTAAAGCTTTTCTTCAGGAAAGCTCCACGACATGGCGAGCAAACAGTCCAGATTGAAAATTTATGGTGGAAATTTTACAAAATTGGTCCAGGACGAGGATCCATCCTGCAAAGCTGATCTGTCAACCACTACCCGAGTTCATGCCTCAAAGAATTCAGGCCAGCATAAAAGCCTGAGGAGAAGCAACAAAGTACTAATTGTGATTTTTTTGTTGTTGTTGTTGATGATTCCATAATTTTTTTCCTCAAGATTGAGCGGTTTCATAATTTTTTCTTCTACTTGATCCGGAAAAAAAATATGCCATCATTAAAATAATTTAATTTAATTTGTTTCAGGTATGGTTTATGAAGCCAGAACGCTCAGTTATTAAACAAAAATTGGTTTGTGTCTTATCTGTGTTTTGTTTATTTGCTACAAAGTAACAAATTGTGTGGTGATTCCATAATTTTTGCCAGGGGTTTGTAGTGTTCAGGGTCCCTGGCTCGATCCTGAGCTCTCACAGAGTGTGTGTGTGGAGTTTCACATGTTCTTCCCGTGTCTGTATGGGGTTTGCTCCCCTTTAGTCTGGATGGCTAAATTAGCTTGAATTAGCAACACACACACACACACACACACACACACACACACACACAACACAGCAAACTGCTGCTGATAGAAGTGTATTGTTCTCTTTTGGTTCAATGAGCCAGGAATCTGTAGTGTTACACAAGCGGAACTATATGGCTACAATTCTGTAACACTCGTTCTTCACTGAAAACAATGGTGTGAAGAGATTTTCAGTTGCTCGTGGCTGCATGAATTCACACGTAAACACTTCCTGATGCATTCTGCTACCTGACATGAAAGTGAAACACACACGCGCGCATGCACACAGTGCAGGTTTCAGAGCTCTGAAGTCCATCGTAACTCTGCTACAACACGGTAAACTAATCTGGAATTAAAGAACCTCTACTTTTAGTCTTTCCTGAGAGAAAATATCTCTTGATCAATAACCACAAGATATTTTGGATACCTCTTTCGATTCGAATAAATTGCTGCTTCCTGCACAGGTCAGACAAGGGCTTTGCCACTCCACTCAAATAGCAGCATGGCTCTCCAAGAAAGGAATTACGGGATTAAGTGTCCCGCCGGTGGCTGGTTTAATCAATGCTGGAGGCAATGTGCCACAATGTGGCTCGTGACATTTGAACTTCGCCCTTTTGACTCCGTAATGGGCACTAGGCATTAAGTAAGCAGACAGTGCCTATAGGGTGTGACTGCTCTACCTCAGCAGTCAGCTAGATAATGGTACAGTGTCATCCTGTGCGTCATCGTGTCTGCCAGTCATACTGTCCTTGCCATATGACAATCATAACTTTTGGAGATCTAGTCATTACACCTTTAGATATTTATCCATTTGGGCATATGTTAAGCTCACAGAGCTTTCAGCATATTATAAACTATTAGCTTTAGAAATGGTAGAAATTGTAGAAATCAAAGTACAGGCATTTGATAACCTTAGTATTATAAGGTTGTATCTGGGTGAAGAATGACTGGCAGACAGAAACTTAAGGTCATGATTTCTCAATACAGCCAAGTTGCGGCCTAAAGACACCGCATTACATGCTCCCTCATGTCCCTGTGACTCAACACACTGACTATGTTTGGTAGGTCTTCTGACTTTTTGTATTATGGATTGTTATACCACAGTGCTGTTGATTTCTTGAATCAGAAGATTTTCTATAAGAGCATGGCTCTGACAGTAGTTCTGGGTATAACATAACTCCTACCTTTATATTAATTCACTCATTCTAATACATTATCATTCCCATAGTAACAACTCATTAGCAAGGACTTTTATGTCATATGCTCCAAATGGGCTGTTATTTAACAAAGAAAAAGGTATAATCATTGATACAGTGAAGCTTTCTGTTAGAGGTGTTTATTGAACATTTAGGGAAGGAGTTCTGGTGTCAGCGCTTTGTAATGGTCAGTAAGTTTTCAGTCACGGAAGAGTCTTCAAGAGAGAGGAGTTTGTGTTTTCAGGTTTCTTGGAACATGACAGGCTGCATTTTTTTGTCTTGTTAACTTCAAGTGAGAGAAAAAAAGAGAGCCTGGTGAAGGGATGAGAGTTTATAGCTGCTATAACATAAGTGATAACTTGTATCTTAGATGTTTCATAAAATTTAATGTCACTGTCAATAGTTAAAAAGTGTCTTAAAATGTTTTGATCATTGTCATCTGTGGCAAATCGCTGTGATATTAGAGGAATAAAATGCTGCTATTGGAAAATAATCCACTTAACCTTGCTTCACATTGGGCCGTATCATGCCATCCCGCTGTGGATTATTTTCTATTACAGAATGGGCCTGTTCCTTACTTATCCAGGACAACTGCTGTAAACATGTGATTGGTAATATTGTGACTTCATGTATAGGGCATAAAAATGAACTGGTCATCAAATAATATGAAGAACTGAAATTGACAGTTTATATGTATTAGCTACATGCTTTTGTGAGAGTAGACTGAAAATTATTAACTTGCAGCTAAATTTCATCAGAAGAAAGCAGCTGTCAGCATGTAATGAAATTGAGAAGAAAAAAAACAAAACTAAATTCCCAGCTCACTACAAGGCTGCCTATAGTTGGTTAAGAGAGCAGGCACAACGCCAGCACAGTACTGTAGCATATTGTAGGCTAATGTAGACTAGCTTTGTCCTCATTAAATCTATATTTAGGCTGAATCCCAAATGGCCTTATACTGCTTGTATAAGTGAATTGCAATGCATCAAATAATGTCATATTTCCTGTGCAGTGCACTACATGTTTACTAAGCGAGTCTTTTGCAATTCATTCCTTTTGGGAGAGAAAGGATATCTCTGAACATTGTCAGTTTTAACACTCATTGTTTAGAGATAAAAATCTAAACATTGACTCTACTTCAGAAGTAATTTAACAATATTCACAGCAGATAATGACGTTACCTACTAGTTAAGAGGACAAAAAGTCAATTACACCTTTTTGGACTGAAGGCATTTAATGTGAGGTGGGTGTGGAATAAGTGGGCGTGGCTTGACATCATGGTTTGAAGTGTCTTCAGTCCACAAATGGATTCTTCATCAATGTCTATTATCTAAACTTTACAATGCAATGTCTTAAAACCTTCAGTAGTTCTACTGAAAAACTTTTGGCTAATTTCTAAGGCTACTGACATGACAAAGGACTGATAGCTGAGGAAGATGGGACAAATCAATGCACAGAATATTAACGGCCATTTTGGATGTCATTCACTTGGTATTTTTTGTTTGTTTGTTGTTGTTTACTGTTTTCCATCGCCCTATGCCTCGTGAATGGTTTGTATCATGTATGCAAGTTTGCAAAATTCTGTATTATGTGTGTGTGTGTGTGTGTAAGCATTAGCTTTAGTACACTTACTTTGCGCTCCTTGTCCCCATACTCCAGGCCGAGGGTGTCCATGGCACGGACGATGGCAGCCAAGGACTGGATGGTGTTGCTATACACCACGGGCTTATACTGCTTCACATCATCTCCAGAGAAGCCATCCTCATGGATAATCCTATACACACACACACACACACACACACACACACACACACACACACACATTAGAGAAAGTAGACATTTCAGGAGACACATGCATGCAGCAATGCCTCTTAATGCCTCATTTCTTTTGCCAGTATTTGTCTTTCCTGGTTGCAATCTCATGTGAACTCTGTGACAGAGCTGAGATTCTGTACTCTAAGTACCAGACAGATGCAAACATGATGAGTATAAAAACGATTAAAAAAAAAACTTTGTGGCAATAAAAATAGGCTTGGTGTGCATGAACAGCCCTATGATAATATATACAAAATCAGTTTGCAAACCCCATCATACGTCTTTTCTTAGAAGATCGTAATGTCACTGACTCTAGCATTCATACACTAATTAAATGCTCTCAAACACGGTGTTAATGGTGTTGAAATATTATTGCAGCACTTCAATTTACTAGAGACATACGATTGGGATGAATATCAGTACTGGAGCTGATATTAGCCTGAAATCCGGGATCAGTATCAGATCGAATTAGTCATATTCTCCAATCTGATCCACTGACACATTTTATAGCATGAATGAATGGGACGTTGTCTGACAACACAGATCTGACACATGAACACAGGACACAAACAGTCTCGAGGGACGTCTTAGGTATTAAATCCCAATTTGACGACAGAAGCTTGCAGAGAATCAACGCGATTACTTAGTGGGAGTCAGCATCAGATCAGTATCGGGTATCGTCAGATACTCAGAACTCGGATGTAAATGCCATGTCAAGCAGTAAGAAAACGTATGAGCAGTGCATCACTAAATTACACTGCAGCATGTATAGGGACTGCTTGATGTGCGCAGAGTGGTGATGTTAGTTCCACGTTTAGCTTTAAATGAATGAAAAAAAAAAAGCTAACACAATTAAGTTCCCATTCAACTGCTCAAAGTGGGGCAAATTATTTGCGCTGGCACTCCATCTCTCTGTATTGCTATTGGGATTCTTAGATTCCTTCTGCATATCAAAGTTAGTTTAATCTCTTATCTGGACCTGCTGCTGCTCAATGGCTAAATGAAAATATGATATATTTTATTAAAATGACACTATGAGAAGACAGGTGTGCATTACGTTTATATGAGATCAGATTGCTTACATTCACTGCTGAATGCCAGAATTTCAGTATATAGTGAAAAAACATTGTAATTCCAGACCTGTAACAGTGTAGAATGTTGGTTTGTGCTAATGAGACAAGATTTGGTGTTCATTGAGGAAAGGGACCCAATGCATTAACTTTTCATGAGCCCAAAAATTCTTCCAGAGCCAGATATTGCGTGTGTGTATGTGTGTGTGTGTGTGTGCAGTCTGAAGCAATCTAAGCATTAAAGGGAAAGTTGAGAGGTCTCCATCCCCATATCTTTCTGTTATTGACGGAATATCCGAACAAAATTGACAGTAAAACGAAAGAAAGCGAGATAGAAATGCTAGTATGAAGTTCAGAGAATGTCATCCTTTTCTGTGACCTCTGATAATCATCTCTGCACTAAAACCGTCTACCTGCCTCATCGAAATGGTGCAAGTCACCAAGATCAACCGCATGTATGTTTATAAAGCTGTTTACATTTACAGCATTTAGTTTACATAGCTCCTGAGACTTAACACATGACTGCTCTGGTAGTGCATTCTCTCTCCTGCTCTTCTTCTCTCTCTCTTCCTCTCTCCTGCCGTCTGATTTAATAATTGTGCCATTATCCAATAATGGTTTTATCTGTCTATAATGAAGAGGATTACCTCCCTCTCGTCTAAACCAACTGGGGTATCCAGAAAACCGTATCAGAGGCTTCGTTACTGGGAAGCGTGGGTGTCCGCTCTCCCCTTAACTTTCTTTCTTAATTAAAGAAAGTAGGCACTGAGTATAAGCTGTATTGCTTGAGGGAATCGGTGAGTGAAGGGGTATTTTTGATTCTCTTGATGGATATTGGACTTTAAAACAGCTGCAACATAATTACTTTGTCATTTTACTGTGTGGAAAATGATTTTAAATGATTTTCAGAGATCGTCAGGCACAATAATTGGCATTTTGTGCTTCAAGCTTTGACTCGCTGTAAATGGCAAGATTTCATCTCTACTTTACTGATAATTGTGGGAAAAAAGAGCAAAAGCAGGGTTAGTTTCACCCTTCCGAGGTACACTGGCTGACTTTCACAGAAAAGACAAGAGCACAGTGAACAAACAGGTGCACCACAGTGGGTGTATATTTGGTTGCTAAACAATTCCAGGGCTCCACATCCATTCAGGTGTGTTACAGCAATAGACATTCATAACATTACTAGAGCACACACACTATTAAGAAAAACACTACATTTCAGCCAGTAGAAGGCTTGAGCCTGATGATGCTATTAGGAATCTCCAATGAATCCCATTTATAGGGATGAACATCAAGCTTCTGTTGCCAGGGCATTCTGAAATGGATATTCCAACATGTTTTTCCCCGTAATGTGACATATTTTGTAGTGAAGCAGCATACTTGGGTGTGCGGGACTTTACGTTTTCTTATCAGGATGTGATTGGCTTGTGAAAAGTGGGAGTTCCAAAACAAACATGGAGATGCTAGCCTGCAGTCAACTGTGGAGAAGCCACTCACATCACCACTGGCACAGGAGGTACAGATGGCCAAGATCCCACTAATGCAGGAGGCGTAGCTAGAGGGAAAAAAGTGAGGCCATATTTATTTGTGCCTGTATGTGCAGTCAGTAACAGAGATGACTAAAATGTCGAGGCCTACGTTTATGCTCACTCTTGTGAGCATCTTGAGCAACTCAACCTGAAGGGGAAGGTGAAACATGACCTAGAATAATTGGTTAGATACAAAGACGAGGTGATGAGTACAGATGAATATCAGGTTGAATAGCAGGTTCTGACCAAAGACCAGAGTTTGTGATTGCGAGCCACAACAGCACATATTTCTGTGTTAATCACAGAAAATCTTGTCTCATAATCAGTGTTTTCCTTAACATCGTAGTCCCCATGCTACACTACAATATGTTGACTTTACGATACAGATCACAAGCTGTAGCCTTCCATGCCTCAGATCATCGTTCAGGGAAAAGGGGCTTAAATAGTTTTTGACAAAACCATCTGCCAAATGAATGCTGTTGCTGTTCTTTTGGCTGCTCCCATTAGGGGTCGCCACAGCAGATCATCGGTCCACATGTTTCATTTAGCACAGGTTTTAACCCTCCCCTTTCATCCGGGCTTGGAACCAGCACTCCCATTGGCTGGGTAGGTTCCTTTCCCAGGAATCGAACCCAGGCCAGGGCAGTTAGAGCGCGGGACCTTCAGCCGCTAGACCACCTGGGAATCTTCCAAATGAATAAACGTAAATATCAGCACAAGCTATAATCTGGAAGGACAGTTGAACATCACCCAACCTTCTCACATTCTGTCATACTTTATTGCTTTTTTTTTTTAAAAAAAAAAAAAAAAAAAAAAGCAACAACATAACAGTCAGCCGGCTAGCTTCCACTGAGCACTGTCCCACTTTTGTACAGACTTAGCACTAACAGCAGCCACTGTCTTTGGAACATTAGACGTTAAAAATGAACATGAAATTGATGATGGCTTGTGGACATGATGTGATGACTCTGTATTTCCCAAGCCTAGACAATTCTGCTTTCTGCTATTAAGATGTTCCATGTCTCACAGAAATTGTACATGTCTTTCATTAAACTAACAGAAATTTTAATATGCAATTGCAATATAAACACATTGTCTTATATTTAATAACTAATAATGAATAATCAAATCAATAATAAATATCACTTCAATATTAACCGCATACTGGAATGTGCAGATGATCTGTCATATGTCATGACATTTAACACGTACTTTAAAACTGTGTGTGCTCCATTTGAAAAAAAGGACAGCTGTCATCTAGGGTAAATAGGCCAAATTTCAACGCTGCATCCTTTTTGGTAAAAGCATAATGCTTCTCAGAGAACACTTCGAAAATGTGACATGAAAAATTAATATAGTTACATTACCATTTCATACATTGTACTTTGATCATCCAAATGCAATATATTCTGTCCAATCCATCAAGGCAGCAGAGAAAAGCTTAGAGCCAAGATGGCGGCGTGAGTTTCAGCTGCCAGTGTCTCCATTTCTCTCCACTTAACTCACTGAGTACGGCAGTGCTAGCTTTCTCAAGTAACTCTTCTATTATTCAGGAGCTAAAAATAATGCATGTTTAAGGCTTTTTGAAAGTCAAAATATAAATAAGGCCCAGAGCCACTTGTTTTCCAGTCCCAGGAGAAGAAGGGAGAAAAATCGATCTGTTTTAGATACGAGACTGAAAGAAGAGCTTCACTGACAGGTTTGCTTCCAGACCTATCCTCTCACACATTTAGTCACTAAGCTACTGCTGGAGGACACACTCTCGCACGTTTTTATGACTATGCAGCTTTGTGTGTGGGAGCTCCCTATGAGGGCCACAACACACTCCTCTATATTTACAGCCCTACTTCCTGAGAACACGATCGCTTGTTTACAGTTGACATTCAGGCCCTGATTCTCTCAACATGAGCCTCGGCCTGGATAACCGAACTGTTTAAAAAGTCCTGTAGAGATATGAAGGACACTACAATGTCCACTGTAAGTAGTGTAGTGTGATTTTAGGCTATTGATCCTGTTACTTCACCATGTACTCTTCCTCTGAAGAAGGATAAAGCTATCATAAAGACACTAATGCAGTGGGCTTCATCACTTCTGTATTGGAACAATGACAAAATGCTTAGATAATGCCAGACGCTATCTTTGAATTACAGTTACTTCACATTTAAATGGAATTCATGCTTGAACTCTTCATAGGCAGCTGCGCATGTATCTGCTAACTGTCAGTAGACATTTGGAGGAAATGTCTCCATTTCTCTGGCTGGCTGTGACACAGACATTTTCCTGTTTTAATGCTGCGTGCTCTTTTTAAGAGAAAGAGACTCTATTCTAGCAGTAGACATAAACACAACCTCACAAAGTCAGCACTCAAACTTTTACTACAAAAACTGAGCAGGACCAAGCCTAAAGCCACGGTCACACTACAAATTTACTCTTCACATCTTCCTGCTAAATAGGAACGACCAAGGTGGTAGGAAAAAGACTAGTGACAGAGACAAGCCCTCCATTTTGGTACAGTTAGTAAGCTGCCTGTGGCTGCTTTCAGCTCCTTCTTTCTTAAATTAATCTAGAGATATCAATCAAGCCTGTACATGTTTTTTGTACACTGGGAGATTTTTCCTCCCTGCAATCTACCTTGCATGCCAACCTAAGCTGGCTTCTAGCAAAATATCTAAATCACCACCCATAAACAGTATTAAAAAAAAAAAAAAAAACTTAGAACACCAGCATGATTACAGTATACTGCACTTTTTTTATGTGTTTTATTATAGTGGGTTTGGGAAGTATTATATAAAATCTTGTTCCTGCACGCTGCTAACATTAGTACTTCCTCCATGGATCTGCAATATAAAGGAGGTCAGTGAAGCCAGAACGGTTGTGTGGTCACTAAAGTTGAAGTGGACACAAAGTGTATTTGCATTGGACAGTGCAAAACTATTTCACTGAAATGAATTTTTGTGCTTGTAAAATCTGGCTAAACAAAAATTTGCCTTAAATAATTTCTTAAATAAAATCTTTTTTCTGAAATTTTGCAATATTAGAAAAATCAGACAAAATGCAAGATCCAGCACTGATTGTGCTTATTATTTAGTAAGATTAATACCGGCTCTACCATTCAACATGTAGTACAGCACAGAAAAGTAAAAACACAAGGAACTGAAATTAATGATTCTGCAACACCCATCATGTGCATTCTCATCTCGCTGTCCTGTGATTCGCAAACCCATACAATCAGTTAACAATAAGTAACGATATTTGAATTTTGTTTATGCGTATATTTGCTGTGTCTTGATCATTCAGCTGTATTCTCAGTTTTCAAGGGGCAAATATCATCATTATGATTCACAGAAAATTAATTGTGCACATGCAGATAGCCAACCAAGCTAGCCTCATTCATCGGCCCACTAGTTTCACACCCAAGGCCCACAGGAGCTCTTTAGGGACCATAGGGAGTTTGTGTAAGGCGAGCACTTGTTTTCTCTCTCACACTCTCTCTCTCTTTGAAAGGAGAGCAGAGGAAGTGCCACCTCAATACGGTGACATGTGGGCGGATGAGAGACATCGTTACCGCTACCTCCAGTTCAAAAGAGCTTATTACTGAGCAGGTCTTTAAAAAGGAGAAGAGAAGAGAGAGAGGAGATGAGAGAGAGAGAGAAATTTTATTTATCTCTGATGATTTGGAGAGCCTGCTCTGCTCACTCATGAAGACTTTTATGTTCCTCATCGCTATCTTTCACTTCCCGTGAAAGGGAAAAGAAGCTGACCAATAGGATATCCTGCTGACAGTTATTATAGAAACAGACACACAGCGCTCTGTGACCCCTTGCCTGAGCTGACACAGGCAGATACACACTCTCAAAGTTACTCATATACTCTCATTCCCACACATCACTAAGATACAAAGGGCTTGACCCTCAACCCACGCGATCCGGGTGTTCCAGCCTATCTGTGTGGACACCTAGCAAAAAAAAAAAAAAAAAAAAAAAAAAAAAAAAAAAAAAAAAAAAAAAATTTACAATAGTAAGGCACACATCATTCATTTAAGGTTAATTTCATTTTACATAAAACACCTACAACAGAAAGTCACAGTTTAGAAAGCAGGCACATGCAATAATACAAAAGGTGATGCATTACTGATGTATATGGAAGGAAAAATATCAGGACGCACTCTCCTATCTCACCCACATTGGTACATGCCATTGGTAAGAACCCCCTTTGTCCTGAGTGGCTGTTCGAGCAGCGCTCCTGTCATCACTCCCACAGGACATAGCTACTTATCTTGTCTTCTGCTCCGCCCGAACATAAGGGCAGTGCTTCTATTTATAACTGCCTCAATCTGAGTCTCTGAGAAAATATTCCACATCATGCACTCCATCAACCCAGTGTCCACAATTGTACTGTATATGAAAATTGTGTCACTGTCCAAATACTTATGAACCGGACTGTAAGATACTATGAGTTTTCTAAATACATTTTACAACGGAACTGCTGTAAAATCAAAAGCAGTGGTCTGCGTTAATAGGACAGCCACTAGGTATGGATCAAAACATTAGGATTAAGACCTGATGAGGGTTTTACACTATGTACACCAGTGTACTTCCACTCGTTTTTTTCCCCTCACTTCCCCTCATCCTGTGTGAGAGCAAAAATGATGTTAAACAGACCACTGAGTGTTAATACCACGAGGTAGTAGAGGGGACAAGCTAGTTATACAGCCCTTATGGGGAAGTGCTATAAATCTGTCTAGAATGTGGGTATGTGTATACATTTCCATTCAAACACTGTACAAACACTGTATCCCTACCCAAATGTGTAAATTATATTATATATAAATAGTGTACTGTATAATGATATATCATTTTTTTATGCTGCAATACTGGAATGTATGCCATTTAGTGGATATATTGCCACATCAGCACACTGCAGTACTTCATCTCCCCTTATCCTATAATCCTGTGTTAAACTGGGTGTGTTGTTAGACAGACCCTAAAATGGATAGTGTATATTGCTCCAGTCTATAAAAGCTCTTTTTGAAGGTTTCAGTAAAACCATAGCAGCCAAGCTATCTACATATCGACTGTGCAATCAATTTGCTAACAAGGGTGTCACCCTTTCACAATAAAGCTTATCCTGTTTCACATCCAGGCACATGAGCTTTGAGAGAATATATTAAGTAAGAATTTAAGTCTTCATTAAGAAAAAAAAATGACTTCAATCCCTGCCTTGACTAAAGTGGTATCAGTTATGTGATGCTGAAATACTGCATCCCTGTAGCCTGTTGCCAGTTTCTGTGATTTATTCCTGGCTTTACTTGGTGGCCAGCCGAGTCCTAAAACATGGCAACATGTGCATTAATGGGTTTTCATACATTTCTTACACTGAACTACAGACCTGCCATCAAGAACGCCAAGACTGATGCCCTGTAAAAAAAAAAAAAAAAAAAAAAGCAGCTAAGTTACCATTAAATCAGGAGATTTCTGAACACACTCCTCGATGGGTCTTACCCCATTGCTATGTATCTTAGGCTATCAAACTCCCCTATTCCTGCGGTCAGAAGAGCTGTCCAATGTGCCAGCCATCACAAACTGGATGGTTAGCAAACCTGAGTGGCAGCACACACCCTGACCAGAAGCTGTTCACATGGTATGACTGTCAAAGAAGGTCATTTAACCATATCTGCCATCAAGAAGGTTAAGTTCCCACCATGTTTTACCCATAACACAGGTTTCTTAAATGATAGTAACTATGACCATGTTCTAAATTCGGTCCCACATGTACCCTCTGAGTGGGGTAGCGGATATACTACCTGGTTAACTGGGTTGATCTAGTTCAGGAACCTCAGTACTAATATTGAGTTGTTGAGTTTACTCTAAGGAGATTCATGCACAATGTTAGATGTTAGCTTACATATTCACAATTCTTCCAAAGCTAAGTTCTAAAATGGGATTTGTACTCACAACCTTCTAAGCAGGAGCCCAAAGTCTTAACCACTGAGCTGCCAGTACGGCATTTTAAGTATGTGCTTTCAAAATTGTACAGATATAATCCTCATACATGTTACAGTAAGAATTCTCAATCTTTCACATCCTAAAAACTGTTCTTATCCAGTCATGTTCACTTCTTGGCACATACTGACCAACAGCCACACAGCCACGCCCACTTTAAACACTTAAGCCTGCTTTACTTCGATTTGGAAAATGACTCCAAAATAAGCTCCTAAAAACCTGGAATGTTCTTGTTTTTCCCCAAACAGTAGGAGGATATTAGCCATTTGCAGGATGTCTATCAAACAAGGGGTTGTTTCCTGTTCACACTTTGGCCACGAGCTTAAATTGCGAAAGAATGTTGGCAGAATTTCATCCAACAAAGATGTGCAATCACACAGGCACCTTAAAACAGCCAGCAATAACAATACAAAAAAAAAAAGCTATCCATCAAAACTAAGACTTAAAAACTAAAAATTATTTCTAAATGTTAATAGCTACAGTACAACCTAGATGGCAAAAGTATCATAACATATAAACTACAATGACTGTTTTCACATTTTCTGATCATTATAAACAATAATTAAAAAGCAGAATGCTCACCAACAATTTGTTCTCATTTTTATTACTAAACATACATTTGAAAATTTTGCCCAAAAATAAAAAGGAACTGTTCCACTGTGTTGACTTGAAATACAAAAGTTCCTCCAAATAACTGGCAGTAATGATCAGAATACAATGTAGGGCATAATTATCTATTTCCAAGCTACTTGATTTAAAAAAAAAAATGAAGCGCTGGTTACTGGGAGCGTAGTTAACTGGAAAACCTTCACTAATTACATCACAAATCCCCTCTAACCCTCAAAATACTTTTCCCACCTACTAAAAAAAGCTTTGGTAGCTTCATCAGAAGGAAGTATAAATCATCCTTTATTGACATAAACCCATCTCTACTGCTCGCCCTATACACATTTTGCATGCATGTCATCCTCCATTTACAGCAGCCATTCTCATCTCCATGACAACAGAGCAAGAGGATGGGGGTAGTAGAGATGAAAGTAAAGAGTGGATATACAGTGCAAGGAGGAGAGAAGATAAATGGGCATCCTCAGCACTACCCAAAAGCCTGTGCAAGCTGCTTGAGCAGCAGGTACTGTCTCCTTTTATTTATCTACTGTCCACAATTTACACACCATTTCCTGTAAAGTGCACACTTTCTCTGCTGAGCATTTCTGATTACTCTAACTTAGTGGAGCCGACTGGTTTTACCACGCAAAAATAGAGAAGTGAAGAGGCAGAAAGCAGAAATGCTCCATCTTGGCCATTTTTGTGGTTTTCAAACAGAACAATGGCTTAGAGTAGCAAAGTTTTAAGCAAAGTAATTATGCTTCGATTAGTTTTAGCTCGTGTTTGTCTAATAAACAGGATGTGCGTATATCCATTTTAATGTTATGTTAAGTAGTCAGAGTAGCTTTACTTCAATTATGCATAATTTACTCTGTGTGTGTGTGTGTGTGTGTGTGTGTGTGTGTGTGTGGGCACTGTATGTGTACACAGGCAGGCTTCCCTTGGGTTAAGAGCCATTGGGAGCCAGCTGACACGAGGTCCAATTTACCACCACACACATGCTCTCCAGGTAAATGTAACTGACACACACGTAGCAAAACACAATCACAACTGGCTGCAATTAACGCCCTTCAAACACCCCCATGCAGCACATCTACAGCAGCACACATATAATACCAGCTAACAGGTGCCGTCAACACCCACATGCAAACCTGTTAT
Organism: Pangasianodon hypophthalmus; assembly: GCF_027358585.1. Taxonomy (NCBI): domain Eukaryota; kingdom Metazoa; phylum Chordata; class Actinopteri; order Siluriformes; family Pangasiidae; genus Pangasianodon; species Pangasianodon hypophthalmus. The sequence continues at coordinate 15,611,749 of NC_069715.1, read as the reverse complement.
TTACACTTCACTGTGTGGCACACAAGCACTACAAAGGGTGCACTTACATTGCCTTATGCTATTTTGACACTCTCAAAGTGGCTTACAAATTTTTACAGTCCAAATACTACTTTATGGAAAAAAAAGAAAAAAAAAGAAAAAAAAAAAAAAAAAGACACACATCACACATCACAGACCTAAATCAGAGCAGTGAACAGACACAAACACTCTCCTCAGTAAAGAAAGCACTTTTGTGTGGGTTTGGGTTGAGATCTGCTTATACCACCCAACACAAACACTTCAAAAAAACAAAGGAGCCTTATATTGCCAAAAGAATGTGGACCAACAGAGAGAGAAAGCACACGGTGGATGGACCCACCATCTACCAGAGTGAGAAAGACAGGAACATAGACTAAATCAAAATGAGCGACAGGTATATAAGGATAGCAAATAGCCCAGAGCTTGGATAGAACTATATACAGAGAATATGGTGATTATTAAACAAAGCGAAGCAAGATATTATTAGTTATTATTATATATTACATAAAGCGGCAGCAGCCCAGCGGTTAATAAGATTACAAGTTCTCAAATGCTCACCTACATACCTTTATATTCTGCCTGAATAAAATTCTTCACTTCATCCTATTATAATATTTCCACAGATCATGGAAGCTATTTTTACCAGTGATATGTGCATATAAATACCCATGTTTTATCTACATTCATCTCACACCACTCCACTGTTGAGGAAGCACCATTACTGTACACGTTTTGCATCCCTGGGTAAAACTGTTCCTAATGCAAAGTAAATGCAAAATACACACACGCTCACACACACACACACACACACACACACACACACCTCTTTGTAGTCATATTAGTGGAAGAGAAACTCCAATATGCTACACATAACAGACAAATGAATGCAAAACGGAGTATGCATTCTAGAAAGTTCCGTCATCGATGTGTCCCTGGTGTTAATCCACATTCCAGAGTGAGGGCAAAGAGAGAGAAAGAGGGAATGAGTGTCACGCAGGATAAGGTCATTTTGAGAATATTGCAATAAAGGTCTGGGAACCAAACACATCAGAGGCATTTGTTCTGCCTCGGCTTAATCAAATCCAATTACGTCAACTAGGGTGCGCATGAAACCCCCTAAATTAGAGGGTGGGTGGAGGAAGGAAGAGAGACAAAGACAAAGCATGCTACAGAGTACCATTCGTTTGCTAACGTTATGTGCGCAGCAGTCCAATCTTTCACAACAACTGGATGTTTCATCATGCAACTGCTTCCTTCTCTGTTTCTACACAATGACTCACAATTTCTTCTTCTCAAAATCAAACACACACGATCAAACACAGAAAATAGCCACTGGAGTGCACTTTCTGCAGCAAAGCTCCACAGCATGCTACTGTGCTACTTTCCCCGTTATCGTTGCTGCAGTTATTGACATGCTGACTTCTGGGAAAAAAACACTTCCTCATAGAGGAGAAACAGAAACAGCGCAGGTAACCAACTACACTGGCCATCTGCAAAAAATAAAAACAGCCCTCACATGTGCAGGCAGTTTCTGTATATTCACTCACAAATTTCCCTGAAGAAACAGAGCTAGTTCTGGGAAATGAGAAATTACCACGTCTGAGACACTCATCCTTCCTCACATCACTCTAGACATTTTTCAGTCATACCTCAATCCCACAATTCTACTCTTCTGCTTCCTGGCAGAAAATATTGTGTACTCCAATCTGGAGTATCTAATCAATATTCATCGTAACAGGTTACAGTCACTGAGAATTGAGAACCCTTGGTGTATGAAGAAGGATTAAAAAAAAAAAAAAAAAGAAGAACTGAGACTAGACCAGAGGACGTCATAACATCGGGCTGTTGTAGTTTACAAACTAATCAGCTTACTTGAAGTTAGCATATGAATTACTTACACACAGTCAACCAACAGAGTCATCTCAACCTGATGACAGTACAGGGAAGCTAAATAAATATGGCTTTCTTAAAATGATTAAGATTTTAATTAATTGTTTTATTTGTTAACCAGCTGTCTCTTATAAGCCTGTACACGGTTCCTCACAGTGTGAACCTTCAAAAATAACAGCTATCAGTAAAACTTGTGAGAATTAATTGTGTGCTCTAGCATTTGGGCAGTAACCTTAAATCTTATTCTAGTACAAACACTAACCAGACAAATTCTAGCTGCAAAGACAGAGCCGTAAACTAGCCTGTATCTTGCTGACAATATACCAGCACGTGGACAAAATTTTACTACCCAATACCATTAACATACTCGGCCATGGGTGCTGCTAAATAACAGTATTACAACACTAAGCCCATTTTACGACAGAAAAGCGACAGCGCTCTTCACTGAGCCTTCCTTCCCTCAATGCCTTCTTACATAAGAATAGGCTTCAAGTAGAAGTGCTTTCACATCACATATGCCCAGGACTGTCATGCTATTGACCTCCAAAGCCAATTTAATTATCCCAAAAGCCTCAGTCTGCCCAGCTGTCACACAAGTGGCAGACATCTGCATTTAAGTTAACAATACTTTCTGGCATTGCACAAGCCAATACAAACAATGTTTCAATTATTGGATTATTTAATGTCTATTTAAGAAAGAAGTTTCTTCAAGATTAAAGTATGCTTTCCCACTGAAGAAGCAAATAAGAAGCCAAGTTTAATAAAATTAGTACGCGGACGCAGAACGGTTTTATATGATGATTATATATTATATTATATTCACTATCTCTATCTACAGTAACTCCATAAAATAAAGTACAAGGTGTTTTGTGTTCAGTATATCATTTATGCTTTTTTGTTCTGGAAAGCTTTTATGTGCTTGTTTTTCAGACTTACATTTCATCATAGTACTTAAGAAAGTCTCTTTTCTTTTGTAAGTGACTGATGAAGATGGAGATCATTCCTTAGCAAATAAAATGGCTCTCTACATGTTACACTTAACCACTTGCAAAAGAAAGCAATGTGCAAAACATGTGCAAAATATTCTGCATTGTATCTATCTATTTATCTATCTATCTGTGTGTGTATGTGTGTGTATGTGGGGGAGAGAGAGAGAGAGAGAGAGAGAGAGAGACAGAGAGACTGATAGCTAGCTAGCTATCTAACTAGATAGATAGAAAGATAGATAGATAGATAGATAGATAGATAGATAGATAGATAGAACGCAGAATATGTTGCACATGATCCCTGGTGTCCACTCCACTTCATAGAGAGACCCAATATCCAATGGCGTGCAAATGAATGCTAGTCGAACACCTGGGTCCTCCTCAGAGTCTGAGCTGCTTCAATTAACCCAAAGGCCGGGTGTTTAAAACACACACATAATGTACAAGCTGCTTTATGAAAATAAACACTTGAAATTCTGGCCCGCTGTTCCGAATGGGCAACACAGTTCAGCTTTCAATGGACAGAAAATCTACGAGGCCTAGATTTCTGGCAAAGGACACATAGATGACAAAGCAGAAAAGGCTTAATAGCATATCAGATAGGGTTCGAGTCTGGAATATGATGATTTGACATTTGATTTTCCCATGGTGGCAGTGGTAATAATACAAGGAATATACTGTGTGTATAATAATGAGTTTTAACTCCCCCCAGGATTACTATGTGGAATGTGGAAATGCAATAATTATGTAAAAAAGTACAGACAGAGAAAAGTGGGTGTGTGTGTGTGTGTGTGTGTGTGTGTGTGTGTGTGTGTGAGCGAGAGAGAGAGAGAAAGAGAGAGAGAGAATCAGTTTCAAGTTAAACACTCTTGGCCCATGCTGGGCTAATAAAGCAAATGGATGCCATGCTGCCTGGAGAAATGCACCATAATCACAGGGTTTACCAACACGACTGCCTCGCTGTGGCACACACACACACGTCACATGAACAGTGCTGCTTCCTACTGAAACAACCAAGTCGCACCTCATCACATTTCATTCCTTGGCTTGTCACTTACAGCCAAGCCAGGTTCTGAACTTGACTGCAAATTCAATCACATGCCCTAGACAACAGATCAGCAGAGATATTACACTACAGCTCTCATTCTATATCACTATCATCTCCACATCAGCCACACTCACATGGACTAATAAAACGTAATGCAGTTTTCTCCATTATTGAAGCATTTATTAGAAAAGTATACACTCAGAATTCACTTTTCCAGTGCATTTTTTTTTTTGGAAAAACATCAGAGATTTCTTTCAACATTTAAAACAGCATTCCAGATTCCAAGCAATCATTTACCCAGTAACAACAGACTTACGAAAGCACTGACACATGATAATACTCGCAATATTCAGGATATAACGGGGTTAATATATATTGCAGTAACAATATCATACTGTCATTTCGCGCACACTGCCATATTTCTTGGCTTTCAAAACTAGTTTTTGACGATACTTTTACTGGTTTACGTTTTAAAGAACACACTCACCCACATGAGAACTCTTTAATGTAATCTTAACATGCCAACATCTTTTATGTATTTGATCTCCTCCTTATGTTAGTTTGGAGGGATGGGGAGCTCTTACTTGTTAATGGAAAAAGAGTTCCAGGGTTTTTTTTTTTATAATTTTGTGTTTTATAAAATCAATATCTTATTCACAATGCATGCCTGGATTTTCTGAGGCTGCCTATTTGCCAGGCTGCTGCATGTTAGGAGCCACATGTTTTTTTGTTTTTTTTTTTAAAAGACATCCTCTTTTTCTTAATATTATTAAATATCTGACTCTCAGAGGGAAACTCCTCCCTATCGCCATCGCTCAACATGCTCGACACGCAGTGACAAGGAAGGACATCCAGTGACGCCTTCTCCTCTCCCCCTTTCCAACAATTCCAAACACGGAAAGACCCGACATGCCGAAAACAGCCGAAGAGAGCCGAAGGAGCACGAAAACGACGAGGCGCTACTGGGCGCTGTCCACCAGCCAAGGCGCCTGAAATTTCGCCTGTTCACTAAAGCTGCCCATGTCCCCACACTAACACAAATGGTCATGTGAACTCCCTTAAACGATGTGACCACTACACACAGTCGTGTCGTGATAGCACAAGGGTGTTAAAAGACCAGGCATAACCCATGGGTATATTTTACACAGCGTGGGCTACTAGTGGAAAATGGCAGCGAAGCTTGACCATCCGGATACAAACACTCAACCGGCTTTCTCTTCCTCCGCCTATTTCAGCAAAAACCTACTGAAAATGCTTTACTTGGACCCATAAACATGGGAAGTGGGACATATTGCGAGCCCATTATTCAGTTTACTGCAGCAGTCTAGTGAGACGTGTTCAATAGATGACAACGTTGAGATGGAGAGATGGAGAAGGAGAAGGAGAAGGAGGGAGGGAGGGAACAGGGAAACGCTACCAGAATGCGATACCTTGACGCCTCCGTAGCGTTTATGATTTAGGCTTCTTTCTAGTTAAATGTTTCTTTTTTTAATAAATACTCGAATATTGACACGACTGGGGTGTTGTCAGCACCCCCAGACCACCACCACCACCCCCACCCCCACCCCCCCCAATACACACACACACACACACACACACACACACACACACCCAGCAGCAGCTCATTACAACCCGTTCATACAGGGCCTGGCTCCAGCTCCTCAGCCTGCAGCATTAGGTCGAGTACAGATGTGCTAAATAAACATCACAGGGGGTTACTGACACACACGCAGCCCAATAACGGCCAGATGTTACAAGTACATTAAAAAAAATTTAAAAAATGCCGCACTGAAAATCGCAGCGCTACAAGGCGCCGCTTACAGGCTCCATTTCACCAAACCCCGAGTTCAGGAGGAGCGGATGAGGAAGAAAAATGAACTGGTATCGACATTAATTAGCATATAGAAAGCATCCATTGTGACAAAACCAGGGCCGTTTCTAAAGACGGCTACACGGTCACTCTGAATGGACGCCAGTGACCCGGGCTTTCAGCACCATATTCATGAACAGCACGTCCATGACCATTAAAACCGCACCGCTCGAGTCAAAATGGGTCGCGGCACAGCTACCGTGTAGCATCCCCTTAGATACTTGGAGGGGGGGGGAAGAAAAAAAATGGCGGACCTGAGGCTTCGCCATCGGGCAGTAAGTGTGCGCGCGCGAGCGCGTGTGTAAGCTAGGCGTAGAGATCAGCACACATTAACCGAGAAATCGCATTTAGGAACACTTACTTCATCTGTTTGACGATGGTGCTTTTCCCGGACTCGCCAGCCCCTGCAGACACAAGAGACACAAGGGAATGAGATTGTCTGCTGGAATGGAAGTCCAGCTCGAGTCTTTTGCTTTCTAAATGAAAACTAAACAAGCCATGGGGACTGTGTAGGCTAGCCTACAGATAAAATGATCGGGTGGTTGTGATCATGTCCACTCCCTGGGAAGCGGTGCTTTCATTACCTAGCAGGAGCAGTTTCACATCCTTGGCCGCAGTGATTCCGTCCTCCTTCAGGTTCTTCTCGATCGCTTTGCTCCTGTCCAGAGCCGCTCTCTCCTCGGCGCTCAGTGTACATCCCATGACTAGACCAACCTCGGCTCTTCGTGTGCTCCAAAATAGTGAAAAGGTGCGGCGGAAATAGCGAGCAATCCGTTTTCCCCCTTCGAAAGGCTACCTCTTCTTCCCTCTCTCTCTCTCTCTCTCTCACTCTCTCTCTCTCTCTGCGACTACAGCTAGAGCATTAAATCCCGCGAGCGACGGTGTGAGAATAACGAATCGGGAAACGAGAGCTTGTGTCCGTCTCTCTGGGTTTTTTTTTTCTCCGAAATTTCGCTACGGTCCTGGGTTTGTCAGGTGAACAGGGAACTCTGTAGGTTCTCAGTGGATATCGTTACTGGGCGGCGGCAACAGGAGCGAGAGCTCGCATCGTTCAGCTTGCTCACAAATGGAGGCTCGGCGTCGGGGAGAGAGAGAGAGCGAGCGCGCGCGCGTCGCCGGGCTCTCCACTCTTGCGTGAGCGCGCTGACGTCATGCGCCGGAGGGCGCGAGCGAGGCGAGGCGAGTGAACGAGTGAGTGAGTGAGTGAGGGAGCGAGCGAGCTGGCTGTGGCAGTCGCGCGCGCGGCGTTAAGCAGCCTTACGAACTGGATTTATGACACGGCGGACATGCAAACGGAATCCTGTTTCCCTAATGCAAATGAGTAAGCCGCCGTCTTACGCTCCACTTGACAACGCCGCAGAGCGGAAATGAGAAGTGTGGTCACTGACAGGCCGGTGGTTCACAGAGAAACAGTATGAAGCAAGGTGTGGTCGCTCGTCTGGCGTTGATCACCCGCAACATCAATACACAAAAACCAGAAATGCCAAAAATCCCCCTAAATTCGACAGCTGACCATCTTCTCCAAGTGGAGAAAAAACTTGCCAAGTGCAGTGTCTGTTTAAGATGTCGAGCTGTATTTCAGCACTAGGAAGCTGCAGAATGTAACAGATTTCACGTGATGGAGCCACACAGTGAGCAGCTAAAAAAGCATTAGATAAAGGGACTTGACTTCCTGCTGCACAGTCAATTAGAGCAATTGCTGATAATGTCAGGAAACTGAATCTTGGCATAATTAAACTGGACCTTTGACAGTGTGATGCCACTGAAATTCACAGAAACCTTTCATGTATTACTAGCTTTGCATGCTTTTCTGAAGCAAGTCACTTTATTTCTGTGTGGCAGAGCATCAAATCAGTAAAAAAAATGTTCTAATTCTAGAGTTTGTAGAAAAAAATCAATAATGGCTGAGTAATAGGAGCACAGAAGGGTAAACTGGGGTAGGAATGTAAAATAAACCCTTGAAAAGTAATCACGGTGTGGTAGTAGTAATTTATTATATTAAATATAAAATAAAATAGCCCTTTTGTGGCTATTCAGGATAACTGATTGAAACACTCCACAATGATATGAAAAACACAACTGCTAACCGGAAGCCTTTGTTCATATTTTTATGGGAAAGTAATATTTTGGTAAGGTGTAGTGTCAGGTGATGAATCCTGAAATTACAAAGCAGATGTCAGGAAAAAAGGTGGTTCTAGCAGAACCTAAAAGACCTATCTTCCAATCCTGGTGGGAGTGTTAGATATGGAAAGGCCAGAGAGCAAAGCGCGACTGGAAAGAGCTGATTGAATACACCCACGCTCCATTACACCAGTCAGTATGAGCTTGTGTTTTCACAGATAATGCCCATCATTATGGATCTAAACCATTTTTGGGTACCATTCTTACACATGCAATTACTCGATCCTGTGCACATTTGAGTATCTCTCACATATTAGCCTGTAATGTTATACAATATTAGTTTAATAGTTTATGTTTGTAACCCAAGGTCTGAACTGAAGCCAAAAAGGGAACAACAGTCTGTAGCAGGTATTGATTTTTAGACTGAAGTCAGTCTCACCATGTTGAGACAAATTTTAGGAATTTGTCAGCCTGTCACAGATAGGCTGGGAAAACTCAAGAGCACAAATATCCAATCGTTCTCACAGTAAAACAGCAGCTGAAACCAAAAGCTGAAGATGGCTTATAAGGAAAATACCCACAACATGTAGCAAACTGCTTAATAACCACAGTTGACTTTCAGTAACGTATTACTGCATAGATGTATTGAAAGTACAGCTGCAGTTAGGAAAAGATCTCCAGTGTTAAAACGATTTCGTTATTCTGGCAGCTTTGTAATTGTATACCGTTTTACATTTACAGTGATCTCTGAAAAGTTATTTCAGGAACTGTGACAAAACATATGAAGATTTCAGTCTGATTTATATTTCTGGTATGGTAATTTTGATCCTTTTCAGTAAATGTATATTTAAGACTGTAATAGTCTTTTGTTTTTTAATATTGTACAGTGCATTGCAATCGATGCAATTCCATCAGCTTTTTGCTGTGCATGTGGCCACCTTTCTGAATATTAAAATAACTATTGTAACACATTAGCTGCTATACAGTTGGGTCTTTAAGTATTCGGACAGTGATACAATTTTCATAATTTTTCCTCTGTACACCACCACAATGGATTTTAAATGAAGCAATCAAGATGTGATTGCAGTGTAGACTTTAAGCTTTAATTCAAGGGGTTTAACAAAAATATTGTATTAACCATTCTTTTCACAGGCTCAAAAGTAATTGGACAACTGACTGATGAGCAGTTTTATGGCCAGGTGTGGCCTGTTTTTTTGTTATTTCATGAAAAATTAAGCAGATAAAAGGTCTGGAGTTGATTCCAATTGTTGAATTTGCATTTGGTAGCTGTTCATGGGAACTTTCAATATGCAGTTCAAAGGGATGTCGATGCAAGTGAAGGAGGCCATCATTAGGCTGAAAAAACAAAAGAGACCTATCAGAGAGATAGCAGAAACTTAAGGAGTGGCCAAATCAGAAATTTGGTACATTCATAAATAGAAGAAATGCACTGGCAAGCTCAGCAACACCAAAAGGCCTAGAAGACCATGGAAGGCAACTAAAGTGGATGATCGCAGAATTCTTTCTGTGGTGAAGAAAAACCCCTTCACAACATCTAGCCAAGTCAAGAACACTCTCGAGGAGGTAGGCATATCATTGTCAATGTCTACAATCGATACATGCCTTCATGAATGTAAATACATTGGTTTTACCTCAAGATGCAAACCACTGGTAACACTTACGAACAGAAAGACCAGATTAGACTTTGCTAGAAAACATCTAAGAAAGCCTGCCCAGTTCTGGAACAAGATTCTTTGTACAGATGAAACCAAGATTAACTTGTACCAGAATGATAGGAAGAGATGAGTATGGAGAAGGAAAGGAAGGGCTCATGAACCAAAGCATACAGTATCGTCTGTCAAACATGATGGAGGAAGTTGGCATGTATGGCTGCCAATGGAACTGGGTCACTGGTGTTTACTGATGATGTGACTGCTAATAGAAGTAGCAGGATGAATTCTGAAGTGAATAGAGCTATACTTTCTGCTCAGATTCAGTCAAGTGCTGCAAAACTGATAGGACGGTGCTTCACAGTACAGATGGATAATGACCCAAATCATACAATGAAAGCAACCCAAGAGCTTCTTAATGCAAAGAAATGGTATGTTCTTAAATGGCCAAGATAGTCACCTGACCTCAACCCCATTGAGCATACTTTTCACTTACTGAAGACAAAACTAAAGGCAGAAAGACTCACAAACAAACAGCAAATGAATGCGGCTGCAGTAAAGGCCTGGCAAAGCATCTCAAGGGAGGAAACAGCATTTGATGATGTCCCTGGGTTCTAGACTTCAGGCAGTCATTGACTGCAAAGGATTTGCATCCAAGTATTAAAAATAATTCCTATATTTATGATTGTTAGTTTGTCCAATTACTTTTGAGCCTTTGAAATGGAGGGACTATGTAAAAAAAATGGCTGTAATTCCTGAACGGTTAATGCATTATATTTGTTAAACTCCTTGAATTAAAGCTGAAAGTCTACACTTCAGCCCCATTTTGATTGCTTCATTTCAATTTCCATTTTAGTGGTGTACTGAGGCAAAATTACAAAAATTGTATCATTATCCAAATACTTATGATCCCCACTGTAATTAGTCAGGAAACACCAGTGGTCAAAAGGTCAGAGAAGGGCATGACCCACAGTACCAGTTGTAAATTAAAATTTATGGGTGACCCAAATACGGAAGTCCTTTATACCTCGGTGCATTTTCATTGCTTTGTATACGCGTTCATTTCAGTGTGCCAAAACATTTACTACTTTGCTATATTACTCACATGAATAGCAGACTAAATTAAGATGTGTCTAATTTGCTGATGTGGGGCTAAGTGTATGCAGGCTCAGGCTTTCCTCAATGCTCTTTACACAAAATATTAGTTTGATATGATACAAAAGTTGAAGGTAATTGTGCGTTCACTGACATTTATGTTACAGTAGAGTTGAGAAGAGTTGCCACTCCAATGATGTTATCACCGCTTGGGGCTATTGGAAGACATTTTTATTTAAGACCACTAGTCAGTGCATGACAGGTTAACGTATGCACAGTGCTTTTCATGTTTCTTTTAGCAAAAACCTAACCCAGATTTTTCTAATGGTCATTATTCTGCAGCAACAGTAATGGGAGTCAGTAGCAATGCTTGTGGTGGTGGTGTTATACACTCACTAATATTACATTCATTTATTAACATGCATTGTAGCTTTGTATATGTCTGTACTTTAATTAAGGTGCATTTCTTTCAACATCAAAAGTAGCAGGGCATTACAAATATATAGATGCAAGATAAAATGGTCCATCAAGCATATAAAAGAGTCAGCGAAAACAAAGAATGAGAAAATAAGACCTAGTTAGTGTGCCAATTAAACACAGACGTCCAGCCTAGCAGATGGCAGGGGATGATCAGAAAAAGGGACACTAGATTGCTCAAGCCCCCATTGCTGACAAGGGCAGCAATGACTCTCTCTCACTCTCCTCTCTAATTTCTTTTCAGTTCACTAGCGATGCACGTGATTAGCTGTAATGTCTTGCTTGCAGTGATCTGGCCTTAATGACTGCCGGGGTGTGGTGGCTGAGAGAGTGGAGTGTACACAATGATATGGCGGAAGGAAAGACAGCAAGATCATCTATGAACACCACTCTCATCAGGATCACCTCTGCAATCTGATTCTTCTTAGCTGTCAGTGTCAGCTCCAGCATCCTCATTATTACTATTCCTGACATTGGGGTGGACTTTGTCCGACAGATTTTGGAGACCTAGTCACTCTCCTTATTGAAAGCATGAGCTGTTGTTCAGTGTAATTTTACACCCAGGTACTTGCCATATCATGTGGTCAGCTTACAGTAATAACAACCAAAGCGGATATCCAAAACGACTTCCTCTGTTGTCTGCACTGGGCTGAGTAGGGTATATTAAACAAGGCAATGCAGGTGGGCCTGCAAACAATATTGACATTGTAGGTTTTATAAAAGCTACTTTTCATTGTACTTCTCTCCCTGTTACCCATCATTCACTCATCTTCTTTTGTTTGAACATGAAAAAATATTCATACGGTGTTCTTGGCTGAAATCCACACACACTTCCACAGGTTTTATAAGCAATACTTTTCATGCTACACTGTTCTTTGTCGGAGTATTAAGAGAGATCTCAAACTGTTCCTCCACCATTAAAGAGCAGAGAAAAAGAACCTGATCATCATTACATTCAGTCTTATTTTCAGATGGGAAACAGTATTGATTTGTTTAGGAAACCTAGGAAACCAATTCTTATTTTCCCAATTTTCCAAAGTTTCCAATTCCTAATTTTCCTAATGTTTTCCCTAGAGCGAAACAGAAAACGATTCGGCTACTTCTTCCTTTCTTCCATCTCTTTTCAGTTCCTTTAGCCAGTATTGAGAAATACATACATTGCTGGACACAGTGAACACATTCTGTCCTTTTCAGCAATGCAGCATGTCTGTGACATGAGAGAGAGATGGACAAACAAGCAGAAAATGGATGCAGAAAGACGCATACAGCAACTCGTTGGCAGACGTGGCAAGATTTAATTCACACTCCTCTGCTATGTTCACAAGTCACAGGTTACATTAACAGGCTTTCGCACTCTTGTACATTATTTCAGTTCATAGGTGATAGTCTAAGCGTGGTTGCAGGCAAGGAAAGTTAAAAACCAACCACAGAAAGCCATTCAAGGAGTAATTACATATGCACCCTCATATGGTATATGTTTATATACGTACAGAAATAAACTTGGGCATGTCTTCGATATTTCTGCCATTCTTGCAAGCACTGATTGCACACAAACCATTCTGGACTGAGCAGAATACAGACAAAGATCACGGGGGCTTCATATTTACAGGCTGAAGAATTTGGTGTTTTATGATTAAGCTAGGATTGCAGATTACACATAAACATACTGGTAGCTCCTTTACAAGCTGAGTAATCATTAATCTCTCAGCATGCCTTGCACCACATGATGCAGTTATTCAATTCTCAAGTCATATGTGGTGAGTATATACACTGTGAGTCAACACTGCATAAGCCAAAAATAAATACTGAATGCATTTTAAATTCATGTAGCAGATTTGGTTTATCCAAATTGTGGCCAGGGTTAGTTACATTTCAAGAACTTAGGTGCTTTGACGTGCATTTGAGGGTTATAGGCCTTGCTCAGAGACTGGGATTTAATTTAATAACCTTCAGACCATGTGTCCAGAATGTAACTGCTGAGCTGAAGAGTCTCTCCAAAACTGCTTATAATGTGGACTGCAACAGAAGTAACTCACCACATATGACTTGAGAATTGAAGGGAACAAAAGGAAAAAATCTCTTTATCAAGTTACCACTTCAAATCCCAGTTATCATGAATTCCATGACATTTGGATGTCTTACTAGGTATGATCTTTAAAAACAGTTATCAGATTTTAAGCAATTTTCTAAAAAATAACTACATAACAAACAAACAAACAAATAATAATAATAATAAATAAATAAATAAATAAATAGCTGCACACATTTCTTATATCATCTTACATTATTTGTTTATTCAGTCATTATTTCTAGCACTCTTCTATTCTTATATATTTTTATGCTATTTATTGGTTTTCTTTGGGTATTTAGATGTTTCATCAAGTTTAATATGTACAGAAAAAGTGGATGGCTATGCCATTATTGTAGTGCTGATCAGAAGGCTGCGCTGCAAAAATGATAGCAAGTAATAATATTGAATATAGGCAAATTGATGTAATATTTCATATTATTGGATTATTATTATCAGTGTCAGGAACACTAGTTATGGTGTTCTATGAACATCTAGACACCCTCTAGTGCACACATGAATGCAGAAAGTGCTGGTCCTAAGGATTCCTTTAACTGCAACTGCATAATAATAATAATAATAATAATAATAATAATAATAATAATGAGGAATAAATAAAGAAATAAACAAACCTAAATTATTTTTTCTATCATCTATTATTTTATTCTATCATTTGACTGTGATAGCACGTCACATATAAGCTGTTTAAAATTCCAGCACCCCCAACGTAAAATGTCTTCCCGCGTCCCTGAGTGCACATGTGCATGCATGCTGAAACCTTCCACAAAGTGACAGTGACATAGTATTCTTTATAAATACTTTCACATCGCATCACTCTTCTCCTGGAGCCTACTTGCTAAGTGTCTGCTGGTTGCTGGTAGTTCAGAATGGCTGGGAACACTGGCTGTTATTCGGTGTTCATAGAATCACAGTTACAGCCATAACTAGCATTCTGTTTCACCCCTTCTAACCAACAGGGGTGGTGACTAACACCTGAATACTCCTGCTGCAAGATAATTAGGAACCTACTCACCCACTGGCGACTGGAAAGGTGTTCGGAGATAATCACCACACTCACACCACTATGAGGGGTGATGTTGACCTTGTGGAATCCTCAGAGGTACATGGTGACATCCAGGATGAAACACTCTTCACGGAATGGCACAGGGTTCAACCAATAGGTCATTCTGGACTCATCCAGTCGCCGTTGCATGCAGGACAATCTAATCGCCAAAGCTTACAGTTCTCCCACACTTTTGCTGAGGTCATTGCCAGCAAAAGGGCTGTCTGTACAGGTCCATATGGAGAGGTCTTAAGAGGTCCCCCTAACACTAGGGGGAGAACCACACTCGACAGTGAATTAAATCGGCATCAGCAAAGAAGTCCTTCTGTGCCTGGTCAAATTTCCCACAACCGCTGCACCACCTCTGGGTACAAGTTCTATTCTCCTGAGCGTATGTGCTGCCATAACAGTGTGTCTGCTGCACCATTATGCTGACCTGGTAGATGCTTTCAGTGAAGCAAACCCGTATGTTCACTTGTGGGGCTTCCATGTAAGGTGAACTGCCACTCTGATGATTTATGCACCTGTCCATCACTATGTTGTCGGAATGGATCAGGCCGGCATCAGCCAATAACACAAAATCTATTTCTCAAGCCCGTCAGGCAACTAACAAACTACAGACCACGTCACCTGATTCAACACATGATCCACATCCCTGTTCACAGCACCCTGAGTACTAATCATGCATATCTGTTCACAGTCACACTAATCCATTTAAATAAACCAGACATTTTCCTGTTCAATGTGAAGTCTCACTTTTAATCTCTGCCAGTGAAGATTCTGAGCCTTTTGATCTGATTGATAGTCTGGTTGTGACTTTATTCTATACCGTTTTCAAGTTTTCCCTAAACTAGTATAATCTGTGTGTGCTTCACTCTCTGGGTTGTCTGCTTGATCTTAATAAACTTGTATTTGCATTAACAATAACTAACTGCCCTTCTTCATCTTCATCATCTTCACTTAGTTGCCCTGTTTCAATAGCCACTCAGCTCTGAACAACCTGATATTCTTAGCTATTTGTTTGGACAAACTGTTAAAGGAGTGAAAATAAAGTGCTTCACTGTCCAACCTGCCTCACCATGATGAGAACCTGGAACCCATGCAGGTCATTCTCAACTCACCCCCACAGAATGCATACAACACTCTTTGTGAATGGACTGTGCGAGGACTCCTCAGCACCATACATCTTCTTGATCATGAAAGTCTTCAACCTGGAAAGTGGTTGGAGCATATTCCTCCCCAGCCAGAATATATTGGTCACAGATATCTGGAAGTTTAACTCCTGCTCCAGCTGTGGTCCAGCCTCAGGTCCATACTCCCTACTATCAGTGTTTTAAATTTGATGCAGGCGGATACAGGAAGCCAGTGGAGGGAGCGTAGCAATGGAGTAGTCAGGTAGAACTTAGGAAAGTTGAAAACAAGTCATGCACCTGCATTCTGAATCAGTTGCAGAGGTCAAATGGCACACAGAGGCAGATCTGCCAGGAACAAATTGCAGTAGTCCAGTCTCGAAATGACAAGGGATTGAACAAGCACCTGATTGGCACTGTGGGTGAAATGGAAGAATACTCCTGATGTTGTAAAGGAGAAACCATCATGGCCATGTCAGTTTACCAATGTGAGACAAGAAGGACAGTAGATTGTACATGGTTACCCCAAGGTCACTTGCAGTGGCAGATGGTGAGATCTGAGAGTTGTCCAGGGAGAGCAAAGATTGTGACATGGGGATGCATCTTCAGGAATGAACGGCAGCTCAGTTTTGCTGGGATTAATTTTCAGCTGATGTGCTGCCATCCATGATGAGATGTCTGCATGCCAGACATGCAGAGATCTGTGAAAAAACATAATCTGAGGGAGGAAAGGAGAGGATAAATTGTGTGTCATTAGCATAGCAGTGGTATGAAAACCCATGTGAGCATATGACCTCACCAAGAGATCAGGTATAGGGGGAGAACAGAAGAGGACCAAACACTGAGCCACGTGGGACACCAGGGGAGAGTATGCATGGAGCAGATGTGGATACCTGGCATGTCACCTGATATAACCATCCCTCCAGGTAGAAAGCAAACCACTGCCATGCTGTGTCACAAATTCCAAGACTCATGAGGACAGACAAGAGAGTCTTGTGGTTGACTGTGTCAAATGCTGCTGAAAGGTAAAAGTGGGTCATTACAGTTGACAGTTTGATCTACCTGCTTCTCAGTGATGGTCACAAGGGCAGTTTCTTTGAAATGCATCATTTTGAGGCCAAACCTTGGAGATTGTTCTGGGTGAGATATTGAGACAGCTGATTGTAGACAGTATATTCAAGGATTTTAGAAAGAAAAGAGAGAAGTGATACTGGTTGGTAGTTGCTGTTGTCTGAGGTATCCAGAGTGGGTTTCTTTAGGATGGGAATAAGCCTTGCTGTCTTGAATTCAGTTGGTACATGACCAGATGTTAAGCAGTATATAATGATAGCAGAGATGAAGGGGAAGATGTCTTGTGAGATGGTCTGGAGCAATGTGGAAGATGGGATCCAGCAGGCAGGTGGTGGGATTGCAGGATCCCGAACATAACAATGCAGGATCTCATCTGTTGATAGAGAAGAAAATTTATTAGAGAAAGAGAAGGGGAATCTTTCCATCAGAGAAGGTGGCAATATCATCAGCAGTCAGAGAGGATGGATGAGGAGGAGGAGGCAGCAGGTTAAAAAGTGAAGAAAAGATGTTGTGGAGTTGCGAAGATCTTGTGCAGAAGTTTTCAGGTTTCCCTTGTAGAAAGAGGTCATAGAAGATGACCTTTCACATCAGCTGAAATCTTGGGCAGGAGAGAGCAGTATGAGAGGAGGTCAGTAACAAGTTGTCATTTCCTCAACTTTCAGTTCCATTTATGTAGAAGAGGGAGATTTCAGTGAGTCTAACATCACCCCCAATCAAACATCCAAGTTGAATGGGCAAATTAGAAGATTTCCTTCCAATTCCTTAGAACCTTCTGTTAACCAGGAGAATTGGTCGCAGTTCTGCCCTTGGCCAAATACATCCAAAATTCCACGTGTCACTCTGCCACCCAGTTAATCTCTTTCCAGTGTGTTTTCCAGTACCAGTCGTAGTGACGAGGCCTGGAAGAACACACAATACCTGCAATGTGGCTCACACTCCTCAGGAAAGAGATT
Organism: Pangasianodon hypophthalmus; assembly: GCF_027358585.1. Classification (NCBI taxonomy): domain Eukaryota; kingdom Metazoa; phylum Chordata; class Actinopteri; order Siluriformes; family Pangasiidae; genus Pangasianodon; species Pangasianodon hypophthalmus. The sequence continues at coordinate 15,594,289 of NC_069715.1, read as the reverse complement.
GATGTAGCTAACTTATGCACTTATACATCAGCCCCTTTATGCGTTATGCAGTGCATCAACAAAGTAGACAATACTGCATGGCCTCTTTCTTCTATGTGTCCATGCTCAAGCTCTTGATCCCCAGTCCCTTGAATGAAGGAACCTCAGCTACTTCCCCTTGATATTAAACATCAGCAAGCATACATCATTAAGGAGATCTTGGACTCCATATATCAGGGAAGTAGACTGGAGGTTTTGTGGACTGGAAGGGATATAGCCCTAAAACAAGATGTTCACAACATCCTTGATCCCTTTTTCATTAAGCTTTACCTGATGATTCTGACCCTTTTGACTTGATTGATATTCGAATTTGGTTCTGACTTGGTTCTGTTTACAAGAGCTAGTCTAGTATGTCCTAGCCTAGTATACTCTGCTGATCACCTGACCCTGCCTGCTTTTCAGTCTAAGTTTGTTTCACTGTCTGGATTGTCTGCTTTAAATAAACCTGAAATTGCATCCAAACTCAGTACCTTCTTCTGGCATAAAAAGAGATAAAATAGTATTATAATATCATAATGACAAAATATTATTATTATTATTATTATTATTATTATAATTATTATTATTATCTATACAATAAGACCATCCAATTTTTTGGTGAGCAAATGTGTAGGAACAGATAGTCTTGAAGTAAATACCACTCAATGTTTGGTTGCATATCCCTTGCTTGCAATAACTGCATCAAGCCGGCAACCCACTGATATCACCAAACTGTTGCATTCTTCTTTTGTGATGCTTTTCCAGGCTTGCACTGCAGCTGTTTTCAGTTGTTGTTGGTTATGGGGGTTTCTCCCTTCTCCCTCTACTCTTCAGGAGGTGAAATGCATGCACAATTGGGTAAGGATCTCATAATTGAATTGACCAGTCTAAAACCTTCCACTTTGTTCCCCTGATGAAGTCCTTTGTTGTGTGTGTTTTGGGTCATTGTCTTGCTGCATGATGAAGTTCCTCCCAATTAGGTTGGATGTATTTCTCTGTAAATTGGCAGGCAGAATGTTTCTGTAGACTTCTGAATTCATTCTGTTGCTACCATTATGAGTTATATCATCAATAAAGGTTATTGAGCCCATTCCAGAAGCAGCCATGCAAGCCCAAGCCATGACACTACCTCCACTGTGCTTGACTGATGAGCTAATATGTTTTGGATCATGAGCAGATCCTTTCTTTCTCACTGTGATAGAGGTTAATCTGGGTCTCAGATCTTTTGTGGCTAATCTCTGTATTTCTTTGCAAATTCCAATCTGTCCTTCTGATTCTTACCGTTGACGAGTGCGTTTGCATCTTGTGGTATGGCCTCTATATTTCTGCTCTTCTTTGAAATGTTTATTATGACACCTTGCCCTGTGGAGGTTGTTGGTGATGTCACTGACTGGTTTTTTTTGGGGAGGTTTTCTTCACAGCTCTCACAATGTTTCTCTCATCAACTGCTGTTGGTTAGCTTGGACAACCTGTTCGATATGGCCCCTAGGTAGTTCTACAGGCAAAAATTATTGCCATCTGAATCTAAAATAATCCCATGATGTATGTAGATAATACAGAATAATATGAGTATAGGAGATATCCACAAGGCAAGAGTTGTTCATATCTATATAACACACATGGAATATATATGAGTGCTCTAAATACATGGCTATAAATACATAAAATCATTCATTTAATCTTAGCCCACGTTTCATGTAATTTAGTGCCTAAATCCTAAATCACAAGCCACACATAGAGATGTAACCACCTCTCTCGTAAAAATGATACTGAACAGCATTTATAAGAGAAAGAACCAGCCTATAGCATCTACCTCATAACTTGGAGTACATAAGGCTGTAGGGCTACAAGGTCCTATGGATATATACTGAGTAAAAATAATATCCATAATAGATTGACTACATCTAAAGTAATAATCACTGATGACCAATGATTGAAAAGGCTGAACACCTGTTCCTCCAACTACCATGATGTTGTTTTTGTTGTCTTATGCAGAACAGCCTATTTTTGATTTCCAGGCAATTCATGGGAAGCCAATTTATATGAACGTCCACACTGCTTGAACATGGTCAATAGAAACAGATCAAAATGACTGTATACTTTACCGGATACTGTATATACAGTCAGTAAATACATTTGTCCAAACATCTTGGTTCAACAGGCCTCCATGTGCTTCCCTTACTAGCAATATGAATAAACGAGCACAGAAACAATAAAAGCATAATTTTGCATGTAAATTGACCTTGGGGGAGCTTGGTGTATTTTTGCATGCATGTTTTTAGATGTGAAGCAGAGAGAGCAGTCATGTGGTAGTGATGGTGGTGGTTACAGGGGGTCTGGAAAAGCTCTGTGAAGCAGAAGGAAAGCTACTTTGGGGATCTGGCTCTTAACAGCATTGGTACCTGAATAATGCAAAGAGGAGGGCAGGAAAAGCACAGAAAACAGTACAGAGAGGCTTCGACTGCATTCTCCTGAATAAAACAAAGGCAGCCCCACTCAAGTGGGAGCAGGAAACTAAGAGGAAAGTGGAAGGGGATAGAATCTTATGGAAAGAAATTTACACCAAATTCATGCAGAGGCTCATACAACACAAGCCAGGACGTAGGGCTAGAAAGGTATGGACAGAAACACTAGATTTAGTTTAATTCTAAGGTTCTGTTCCCTTTTAATGCCTCCTCCTGATTGATATTGTTGTAATAATAATAATAATAATAATAATATGGTCACATTCACACACAAAACGTTTCAAGATTTCATTCCCAATACTGTTCTGGCATTTGATGTATGTGCTGCATATTTGTTTATCATTCTTAAAATGTTGATCTGTTTCATTGTGTAACACACACAATACAGATACCTGATAAAGACATGTTTATTAGAGGAAGATAACTAATTTCAAGCACTGAGGACTGAAGACAATCATATTGACACACACACCTTATATATATATATATATATATATATATATATATATATATATATATATATATAATGTACATCACCTCATGAAATAACTCATGTGTCACATTTTGTCCCATTTTGTCTCCATTATTCTCCTGTAATGCCAATTAGTGCACTTTCAAAAAATGGTTAAACCAGGAAATTTATGAAATGTTTTTACATAAATAAGACGAATAAGCCTGTGAAATATGACTTTATCACCAGGACACTTTTTGTCTATCATGACTAGTTTAGTCTTAGACTGTATGGTTGGCTATTCCCTGCAGCCATTGGTAATTTTGTGCCAGTTAGAATCCAGAGCTACAATTACTCTGCGTGAGGCTGCTCTCATTATCCAAAATTCCTGTGATTAGGATTCAGAGTTAACATCAGTAGTCCTCAAGCCCTTAAAATATCTCGCCTTTATGCCTGGTACTAAAAAAAAATAAAAATAATTTAAAAACTAAATAAATAAGCCAGGCACATAGTACTTCTGATCATTGATTTAATCATCAGTTTCATCAAAAAGTCTGGCCTCTGTAAACAGAAGCTGTATGCTTATTTTCTTGCCTTGACTCTGTGTCCTGCACTACCAGAATGGTTATTTCGAAAGGGTTATGACGAATTACTATAAGTTTGAAGAGAAAAGGCCTTATGAAAGAGGTTGTTCCACCTAATGGATCAAAATCTGTATTACAATAGGCAGTAATAGCTTTTTCAAAAATTTCACATTCTAACTTAAGGGTAGAGCTTTCAGAGTACTGTAAGGTACACCAAATGTGAATTCAATTAATAACTGTTTTAGCATATAAAACTGGTGCAATTCATTTAATTTTTTTATGTTAAAATATTATATGCCAGTAACACAAAATTCCCAACAATTTAACTTTGTTAACTTTTGTATTAGTTTTATGTATTTTGATTGGACATTTAGATCACATGATACACCCATCAAATCCAGGAAGTTTTTTGGAATGAGAGTGAGAGAGAGAGAGAGAGAGAGAGTTGTTGTTGTATGGAATACATGTAGCTGGATTCAGTAAAGTAAGCAGCTGGAAGTTAGTTCGGTTTCTTTATGTGTCAGTAGTGAAATAACCACTTTCCACTGAACCCATCACTTACATTTTGTGGTATCAGTGGGATATTTTTGTTTTGTTTTGTTTTGATGACTTTTGTGCTACCTATAAAATAACTTACCACTTGGCTTTGCACTATTTACGCAAGTTGATGAGCAAATGCCTTTTGTTTTTTGCTGGAAAAATAAGTTTTTTGTGCAGTTTTGTCCATTCTTGACTAATATATCAAGGTTTTTTTAGTACTTAATCAGAATGTCTGAGTCGGATATAGTATCAGGGCAGTGAGCAGCAACAGACAATAGTGGATGGCAGTGTTGATCATGCTGCAGCCCCACACTATATATCCAGAACCCAAAAAATTTTGTGAGAGCCAGGTTATATCTAGCTTTTCAGTCAAAAGTTTGTGAGATGGGTGCCACCTATATTGAGGAAGCTGTTATTTTTACCAGCCTCAGCCAAAGAGCACGCACAGCAATGCAATTGAATTCTTCTTGCCAACCTTTCCTCAGACCCCAGATCAGATAGCAAACATCATTCATGATGCTTATTCACCTGACTGCCATTATGCCAGATCCCTGATTATGCCGAACCTCGCCACAAGCTCTGTCCTGCTACTATTCTCCAGAGCACCCATTATTCTCCAGTCCACATGGAGGATGACAACCACCTGCCATGCAGTCCCAGTCCTGCTTCATGGAGCGTCAGGGAGATGAACCCTAACAACAGACACAGTGTACAGGGTCAGCAGCACAATCTCAGCTCTTCCACTGGATCACATGACTCACAGACTGACAGCACAATTTCAGCAAACTTTCTTGCTAACGTTGGACATTGTCACAGTTTGAACTTGTGATCTTCCGACAATAGGGTGAATGCTTCAGTCACATGTGACTGGATTTTCCTGAAAACACCATGCCCTTTCTGATGACCTGTAACAAACTGGCTTTCCATAGAAAACATGGCCAGATTACTTGGACAATGTTTTCAATTTCAGTCATTCTTTTAATAATCATTTGTGGCATCTCAAAGATATTTTCTCAAGGTTCCAAGCTAAATCCTGAAAAGAGTCATCTAGCCAAAGACCTTGTCTAGTTCTTATAGGTTATGTTGTTTCTGAAGATGGTATTCAGCCAGATTCCTGTAATGTATAGAGTGTGAATATTGGTCAACACCACAGAGGTCAGAGCATTCCTAGTGCTTTGTTCTTACTTCATTAAGAACATCATGCACATCATGCAGCCCATCTCCACAAACTCACTTAAAAGAATGTGGCATTCCAGTGGACTTGACAATTTTATGATTCATTAACTTACCTAAATTACCTTACCCATTGCCTCTTAAATCCCCCAGTTGTTGCATTACCTGATTTTTCACTACCATTTTGTCTCTATATACTGACTATGCCACTGGAGCTGTACTGTCTCTGAAACATGGAAGTCATGGACTTGTGATTGCATATGCTAATCACGTTCTCACAAAGGCAGAAGTGGTCAACTTATGGCAAAGAACTCTGTTCTGTTAGGTGGAGATTTTCTGCACCATCAACTACTGCATCTATTCCAGCAAGCAGTAATAATAATAGACAGCAATAGTCACTGACCACAACCTTAGGCCTTAGACCAAAAATCCCCACTGGCAATGACAGGACTGGTTAATGTGCAGGCTGGGCTCTTGAACCTAATTCTTTTGAATGGATAGTAGTCTATAAGAAGGATGAATTCACTTTAGTGCTGACACTTTGTCTTTTTGCCCAGATGTGAATAGCCCCACACAGCAGATTATCTGCTCTACTTATAAGGTGCTGTCAGTTCAGTAACTATGTTGAGTTAATCTGGCATTATTTGTCCATCAAGTCCTGTCATTGCATCACACCACATCTATAGTCATATTAATGACTCTAAGCTCTTCAAAAGTACCTCCACTCAACAAACTGGCTTTAAGTCAGTGTATTACTGATTTTACTTCTCTCCTTTTTACTCCATTCAGAAAACTCAAACCATTCTACGAAAAAACAGGTTTCTTTCCTTTTTTCTCACACATGGCCATGAAGCTAGAATGCCCACAAACTTACTGTTATCCAACAAAACACTGCTCTACCCCCTACTTCTATGCCAGCATCAACTGCAGATTATGCATTACTGCTAGCCAGTAAACTGCAATCAGTCTGTAGGTCTGCAGCATGTGATAGGGACTATGCCGACAACCAGGAAAAATGACAATATGGCAAGAATATTAAATCACACATGGTCTAAGCCAGGAGATCTAGTGTGGATAAATGACCCTACTTCACCAAGAATTAAACTGGCTCCACACTGGAAAGGTCCTTTTGTAGTACTAGAGTGTCTTGGATCTGTAGATGTCAGTCCTGGAGTAATGTACCAGATGCATTATCTATCTAACAAATCCCAGATTGTCCACTATGATTGTGTAAGTATAAGGTCTCCTGCAATATTAGTGGACAGTCTTATACATTTACCTGATCATCAACACAAAATACCTGAAGGAGACTTAACTCAGGAGTCTCTGCATCCCTGCTTGACTGCATTGTCAGATGCCTTGCCCTTTACATCTTCAAGAAATATAAGCCATAGGTCTCCCCATTGATGTAACATAGAAGTACGATAAGGATCAGGAGTTTGAAGCCCAGTGATGCCACAGCCAACCATGGCTGGAGTCTAGAGAGCAAAACTGGCCATGCTCTCTGGGTGGGAGGGATATCATTACTCTCTCCCCTGTCAATCAGATCAAAACTAGCCAATTGTGTAGCTAACTAGCCAATCACGCATGCAGAATCTGGCAGATAACGGTCTCCTCCGGGTGTGTTATGCTGCCCCCTGTGACGCAGCATGAGCAGCAGGTTGAAAAGATATAGAGGTTAACACTACAAAAAATAATACATATGGAATTATTTAGTTAGTACAAAGTGAACTATTTTATATATATATATAAAATAGTTCAACCAGCTTGTTGACGGCGTCTAAAAGAAACAATTTAATTTTAAGTATGTAAAGGTTTATTAAAAATAAATTTTGATTCAGAAATACATTTATACATGGGCATTAACGTAACTATTACATGTATTCTATTGTCGTGGAAACAAATGTAAACCGTAAGCAATGAAATGAACTATGTATGCTATGTAATTTCTTATACTGTTCTGTATTTATTGCTTTGCTTGTGGTTCTGTTGAAACTGCCAATTTGTATATTTTGTATATATAACCTAACACTGTTTGCACCTTTTGTGGTCCTAGAAGCACAATCTGCATATAAGGCTAAGATGACGCTAAAATTAATTCATACCTTGAAAAAGTAAAAAAAATATATATATTTTAAAGTTTTGGGGTTTTTTTTAAATCACAGTTGTTCCCTGAAAGAGCAGAAGAGCAGAAGAGGGAAAGAGAGGTGTAGTTGCAGTGGTGCTAAGAATGCTAGCTGAATAAACTCATCCAACCAAGCTTTGACCCTATCATCTCTCTCTCTCTCTCTCTCTCTCTCTATGTGTCTCTCTCACCCACCCTCTATCTTTCACTTGCCACATTGCTGACGAATAGAAGACTGTCCATTAGACTGTAGCTAAAAACAGACCCATGGCACACTTCAGTTCAGCAGTGAGGAGAGACAATCCCATCAGAGACACTAGAACACATTGTTTTAGTGTAACTGCAGCCTTACAGGGACATTCAAGATAGATCAACTGTGACTCAAAGATTTGCAGTAACACACTATTTGGAATAGAGTCTGTATCTGGCTCAAATACACTGCACACTACAGTTTGCTATTTGTCTAATATTGACAAAATGACAAATTAGCTAATGCAATAGCACAAAGCAGGAATGAAAGCTCTTAACATGTACTGTGTAAAGGCCTTAAAGGTTAATTATACAATACTGGCATCTCCCTCCATTTAAAACAGAAGAGTCACATTTTGCTATTAACAAGAAATTCATATGTTACCATATGTTAATGTTTTTTAATAAAAATATTGCTTAATGCTTATATGTTCGTACAGAAGAGATTGAGAAGTTGTAATATACAAAACCAGCGTATACGTACATATAAGCCATACCACCTTACTCATACATTTGCTATTACAACAAACACATTTTTCATAAATAATGCATTTTTTCTAACCTATCCACTAGGCCCTGACACTAGTGTACAGACTCTTGCAGCTGGATTCAGCACTTGAGGGGTTATTACTCATGGTTATGCTCAGTGGGCCTTTTTGAATTCTAAGACTGCTTTATGACTAGACTTTGGAGCAGTAGCTCCAATCCTCATGTACTTTTTTAAATTTTCTCATTTTCATAGAAAGATTAGATGCCACATTATCCACTGTTGCTGACTACTTTCATACATCATTGCCTCTGCCACAATAGCAGTGGTGAGAATCATTCATAAGCCAGTGCAAGACTAGCGATGAGTGCTGCTCTACCCTCATAACAGTCACTTTATTTTCAGATGATTTTTTTTTTACAAAGTTCGCTTTGCTAAAGGTGTCAAACATTGATTAAAATGGGACAGAAATGATCATAAACCAAATGAAAACCTAATTTAAATTAGATTCAATCTACTAAATCTTCATATAACAGGAAAGAGAAATACCAAAATTGCATAAAATCATGAAGTATAAGCTTCATGTAAAATAAATAAATAAATAAATCTTTACAGCAACATAGTCATCATCTGTTGATCAAGTAGCATAATGTTAGTTAAATTTAATTTGACAGATGCCTAAAGCTAGCTTAATAGCATTGTGATAAACACAGCCTGACGGAATAATAATATCAATTGCAAACTATGAAGCAAAACTAATTACAGCAAACTATAACTGTTAGACACTGTCTAAATTAATCTACTAGGATTATGTGCTCTGTGCTGTAGTGCCACTAATGCTGATAGACTGTGGTTTGAATAGTCCATGGAGCAGGATTTAGGACTGACATAGTGGATCCATATGACCAGCTGACTGGGCCTGTTTAGTTCCAAGTCACTATACTCTCTTATATTTTACTGTTTAGTTGTGGCCAACATTAATACCAAAATTTTATACTTATTTTGTACATACTGTATATGTCCATAACACCCAGTGATGTATTGACTGCTTTTAAAATCCCGTTGTTCTACCCATTCTGGTAAAGTAAAACAAACAAAAACACTATGGAAATTAGCAAGCAGTTAAGTGACAAGTATCACTATCCTTCCAGTTTAAAATCATGCTGTGAACAGTTGATCAGTTGACAATGACTTCCAGGATCCTAAATGGACAGATGCTAGCTATTTACTGATAAGCTTCACGCTGCTATATCAGCCAAACTCTCATTGATCCTAATTTTCCTGAAGTCCTTGAAAACATTGACAGTTCAACCACAAGATATTCCTGTCCCTCCGCACAAGCCTAGGAACTACTAGTCCAGTATGCTGGTGGTTTGTGACCCTGTGAACCCACTTGGATTCAAATCAGATTTATCCTCTCCTTCCCTCTCTCAGATACTCATAGACTTGTGTCTCAGCATGTCTGGCAGTGATCTCATCATGGATGTCAACTAACCAGCTGAATCTCAGCAAGGCTAAGATGCTGTATATTCCTGGAGATATATTCCCACATCAAGATCTTGTGTCCCTGGAGAACTCTCTAATCACACCATCTAATGCACACACCTTTTGTGTCATTCTGAACAATTAACTGTCATTCTCGGCTAATGCTGTTAATCTGAATAGGTCATGTAGGTTTCTTCCTTAAATGTTCTGGAGCATTTGTCCATTTCTGTCTGTGAAGGCCCATACAACTGCTTCATCTCAAAACTGAAACAAGTCATACTATGTTGTTTTTTTTATTCATACTATTTTAAATCTTGCATCATTGTTTTATTTAAAAATCAATTTTACAGTTGAGGCCAAAAGTTTACATACACCTAGGCTAAAAATATGTCATGTAATTTTTTAAAACTCCACACATTTCATGTGACAATAAATTTCTTTTGGCAAGTCAATTAGGCCATCAGAGGTAATTTTAAAACAACTGATTAGAGACAGATTTATTTCAGCTTTAATTCACTATATCAGAATTCCAGTGGGTTAAAAGTTTACATACATCAAGTGATCTGTCTCTTTAAATAGTCTAGAGAATACCAGAAATTGATTTAATGACTTTTAGAAGCTTCTAATTGGCCAGTTGTCAACACTGGGAGTGAATTGGGAATGCACCTGTGCCTTTAGAGACAGTGCCTTTTTGCCCTTGAGACCACTGACCAAAATCCAAGCAACTCAGCCAAGACCTCAGAGAAAATTGTGGACCTCCACAAGTCTGGCTCCTCCTTTGGAGCAATTTCCAAACAACTGGTACCATGAGCAACTGTACAAACAATTGTATGCAAATATAAAAATTTGGGGACCACACAGACACTGCATTGATCAGGAAAGAGGCACAAATTAACTTCCAGGAATGTACAGGAACTTCGGTCAGAAAGATTCAATTGAACGTCAAGAAAACGGAACTGGTGAAAAGGAACCATTACTAGAGATACCCACTTCGCCATGGCTCCAGACTTGCATAACAAGCCAGACTGAAGTTTGCAGGTGATCAGCAGCCTTTTGGAGCAGTGTTCTCTGGTCAAATGAAACAAAAATTGAACTGTTTGGCCATAATGATCAGTGCTAGGTATGGAGGAAAAAGGGTGAGGCTTTTAATCTGAAGAATATCATCCTAACTGTGAAGCATAGGGGTGGCAGCATCGTGTTGTGGGGGTGTTTTGCTGTGAAAGGGACTGATGCACTTCAGAAACTAGATGTCATCATTAGGAAGGAAGATTATCTAGAAATACTGAAGCAATACTGAGCAAGGAGGCCCACAGACTGTGTGACTGAGTTACACCACTTCTGCTAGGAGAAATACCAAAAAATTCCAGCAAAGTATTTTGAGAAGCTTGTGGAAAGCTACCGCAAGCATTTGATTCAAGTTCAAGCAATTAAGAGGCAATGCTAACTAATACTAACACAGTGTGTGTAAACTTTTGACCCACTGAAAATGTGATACAGTAAATAAAAGCTAAAATAAATCTGTCTCTTAGCTATTATTTTGAAATGACCTCTTATGGAAATAAAGTAGATACCTTAATTGATTTAACGGAATCAACAGAAGAAAATGACTTTGAATGTCTTTAGTCTAGGAGTATGTTGGCCTCAGCTATACTTAAAGTGAAATGGCTTATTCTATCCTATGTTCTTTTTCACATGTAAATGTAAAACTCAGATCATGGTATAATGGTAACTATGCTGTCAGGCTTTAAACACTTAAACTTGTTAAACTGTAAGATAAATATTGAATAGGTTCTTTGAAATAAATTCTAAGCTATCAGATATGCTAGCATTTGAGAAGTTGAGTAGAGGTGGGCCCATTATTGCACAATAAAGCAAATGAAAGTAGGTTACAGTCACTTTGAGGAAGTAATGCACAGCCTTTACTAGTTGTAACTCATCACATTGTTGGTCACATGGTTTTTCTTGGTTTATTACCCTAAAATAAACCTTCAGACTGTTACTGTGGGTGTGAATTGTCAGTATGGTTCTGTGGGCTGTAGTTACTATTTGCATACCTACAATGTGCACCAACATGGTGAGTTTACCTGAAAAAATATACACATATAAGTATAAATAAATATAAGTACAAGTTAGGTGTACCTAATAATCAAGCAAATAAGTGGAGATCCCAGTTCAGCAGTAGAACAGGGAATATGTATAGAATGGGCTAAAAAAGGAAAGTAGTAACCTGATAGATTGACTTTGCTGTAAACTAAGTGAAGCTATACTTCACTTTTGCATGAACACTGTTAGATAACAACCTTGAGGACGGCTCCCTCTGCTGGTTGTGATGTGAGATGTTCTTGTGATGAACAGTGCCCCTTCAAATGAGGCCTAAATTGAAGAATACAGAGCTGAAAATGCAATATATTTTGAATAGTTATCTAATATTTTTTAATATGAGATAACCAATTTAAGACCATTAAGCCTATTTCAAGAGACATTTACTAATTTCAAACTTAAAATTCTCTTATTCTTCTGGCAGATAATTTTGCTTCTTTCTAGAAATACATAAATGCTTGAAATAAGCAAAATTATCTGCCAATAGAATAAGACAATTTCAAGCTTCAAATGAGTAAAAAAAATCCAGAAATAGTCTTAATAATCTTGTATTTGTTTCAAAGCAAATCTAATAAGAAAAAGTATTGAATTTGCCTATATTCAAGCTTTTTTTTTTTTCTTCAATTGTGCAGTGCACTTTCAGTAAGGATAGAGCTGTTGTACCTTGTACCTGTTGTACATTATTCACAATTTGCACCTTAAAAATTTGCACAATCCTTGTGAATATCAGGACACCTGAACTTTATCAATCCATTTTCCATTTCATTAATGTACAAAAACATTCAATATAATGCATATTTTATTTAAGGCAACATTATTTAATACTTAACACTGTATATAATATTCTACACACTATACTATAATTATATATAATTTTGGCAAAATTGAAGATTTGTACACTTGGGTGTTTTATATATATTTTGATATTCACTTTTTTATGTATATAGACTTTACATTTTTTAAAGTCTTTTTTTGTACCTTCATTTTTCATAATTATTTATGAAAACAAAAACTATATATTTGTGGGTAAACTGATATTCTATTTCTATAATATAATTGTTATATTCTATTTATATAATATAATTGTATGTTTTCAAGACTTTATTATAAAACTTCAAATATCTGCAATCATATTTCTAAGCAATAGGCCTGAATAGATGGAAAAGCAATTCAAACACACATATAACTCACACAACACTGTCATGCACGGGTTTTGTTGGAGCATTGTGTTTGGCGTAACAGTGCAGTATTATTCTAGGCTTTGTACGACCATGCATTGTTCCTTTGGCCTCTTTTGTTGGAGTAGTGGTGATGAGGCTGCATCCTCTCTTTATGCTGACACAAGCCTGCATGAACGGCACAAGCCTGATATGGCCAGATGACTGAGCCAGAGAGAGGGAGCAAGCAAGAGGTACAGAGAAAGAGAGAGGAACAGGATCAGGAGATTAGCAGAGAGCAGAGATGGACTGAGGAGTCTTGGGAAGCAAATGTACATTTATATACGCACTGCTCAAGTACAGAAACCCAAGCCCAGGGCTGAGCGCAGATATGCAGGAGTCACCGGGTTCCATAGGTGTGGATGGAGGCTATGCCAACAACGTGCCGGCATTCCTCACCAAGCTGTGGACGCTGGTGGAAGACCCGGAGACCAACCATCTCATCTGTTGGAGCACTGTGAGTCAGCCCTAATGCTTCCTATTGATCTGAGAGTATTATTTGGTCATTTAATTACCAAAACAAATTGTTTGTGAATTATAACACATTCTATAGTTCAGCTTCTTAGTCAGAGAACGAACACCTGATATAAACATTGGATGGATCTAGATGTTGGTTTTACATGTGATGATTTAAGAGAAACTACAAGGTGAAATTGTACGCAAAATTCCTGGTATTATGACCATACATCCCGATATCACTGTCGAGGTATGATAACAACTTTTTTTTTACATTTTCAAATTGGAAGACTTTAAATAATAATGCAGTGGCAGAACAAGTATGTGCATTAAATTATCAGCAGCAAAATAAATAATTTATGTACACAATGTTCTCTGAAAACATTGTATACATAAATTATTTATTTTAAGACATGTGGCACATTTTAAGGGCAGGAAAAACATTTGTGATTAACTGATAATCTTATCACATCATAGATTAAATCAAGGATTAAATCAGTGTCACATAGATTAAATCAATGTCACATCAAATACATAATATGCAGAACAATATCCTAAGTGTTAATAATGTGGTTGACACAGGTTTACTAATGACTTCGTTTAATTTATGTTGCTATAATGAAGAAATCTTCTGAGGTTCTGTGTTTGCGTCATCTGAATTTTTGTATTTCTGTGCGACTAAGGAAAAATTTCATTACAAATTTGCTTGAGGCACTTTCTCAAGATTTCTGCCTTGAAAACAAAGTTGAAAATCTTGTCACAACCATGAAAAATATTACATTGCTTTATATATACATTGATTTTTATGAAGATGTTGGTCCTAAATTTCTAATGCTTATGAGTGATGTACTATGTACAATACACATTTTTATAGGAATATTCACATATGGTCAGTCAAAGAGTGTGTGTACCTCTTCGATAATAAATAAGTAGTCAGCAATAGACACCTAAGCATCTAAGAGACGACACATATTCGGGAAATCTTGGGGCCTTAACTTGCCGTCTTGATTCACACTGACATGCACCAAAAGGATAGATATTAACATCAAACAGAGGTTAAATGCAAATTAATATGTAATTAAATTTAACCAAGGTGTGGATTAAATAGTTGAATGGTTGACTAGTGGTAGGTGTGAGTCATATGTATAATGATTTATGTTTTTAAGGGAAAGGAGAGCATATTGGGCCATTGCGTGCTGGCCTGAAGGTCACTAGAGAATTCTCTTTCATTATCTGGGCTTATAATGAAACTAGGGAGCGAGGGAACGTGACAAGAACAGGTTGAGACTCTAGCAAACTGGAAGATTGTTGACTTTTTATGGTTCACTTGTAATGCCAGATTTCCTGATACAGTCCTCTTTTTTTTGCTGCATCCTTTGCTCATTTTTCAAATATGCTTTTAATCTAATAATTTCCAGGATCAACTGACAAACATAATCTTAGACCTGTTCACTCTTTTTGGAAATACTTGAGAATTTATATACTTTATACATAATTCATTTGAGGATGAATAACCCTGTAAATCAAAGGAAACTGCTTGTCAACACCTTCAAAGTAAAAAATCTGTTATTTTCACTGCACTGGGTCTTTGTAACACATCAGAATTTTTGCACAGCTGATTGAAATGTTTCTGTGTGTTCTTTCTGTTTGCCACCTGAACACTAACTAACACCTTACATAATTATCCCACTTATAGAAATTATTCCACTTAGAAATTTCCAAATCAAATATGCTTTTCTTCATCTATTTCATCCATGGTTAACTTTACTAACAAGATATGATGTATCTTAAACTAGGTTTGTTTAAATATGATGAAAAAAAAATAACATGACATTTGCCTACATAAATATCATTTAACTAATATAATTAATATTCCATTAATAAACAGGCTTTTTTTTTTTTTTTTTTTTGTCTCTTCTGTCTAGACTGGTACCAGTTTCCATGTGTTTGACCAAGGCAGGTTTGCCAAAGAGGTTCTGCCCAAATACTTCAAGCACAACAACATGGCCAGCTTTGTGCGCCAGCTCAACATGTGTATGTACCTTTACAGAACATAGCAGAAATCAAGCTATTTGTCACTTGTTAGGTCGAGATGCATTTAGCTATAATTATAACCCTGATACAATGTTAAAACAAAAATTATAGCAACTGAAAACTATACATCCTTCCTATATTAAAAAATATGGGAAATTTTCTATAATTCCTGATATGAATGTTAAACAGCAGCTTCTGATATTAAGCAAAGTATTGTACCAGTAATTGGACTGTAATAATTAGCGTAATAATTTTCATAGCATCACCTCAGTGTAGTTATAATAAAACTATAACCCAGTATTTTTTCTCTCTGTAGTAGCTTTTTTGGCTACACAAGCTGTACCATAGATGTTACTCAAACCTATAATTAAACAAATCATTTCTCATATGGATTAAGTTACATGTATGTATCATGCACATCCATATGTGTGTATGTATCATATGATATTGTTTCAGATGGCTTCAGGAAGGTGGTGAATATTGAACAGAGTGGGCTGGTGAAGCCAGAGAGAGATGATACAGAGTTTCAGCACCTGTACTTCCTCCAAGGCCATGAGCATCTTCTAGAACACATCAAGCGCAAGGTATGACTAATGCACGGCTATACACATACGCCATTTATTCTTACACATAGTCACAGTGGTATTATTGGCATGCATGACATCCTGATTCTTCAAACTGATTCTTTGTGTATGTGTTCTCTATCAGGTGTCTATAGTAAAAAGTGAAGAGACTAAATTCAGGCAGGAGGACCTAAGCAAGCTCCTGTATGAAGTACAGGTGCTTCGCAGCCAACAAGAGAACATGGAGTGCCAGATGCAAGATATGAAACAGTGAGAGTCCAATTTTTTGACATTTATGTTGTATGTGATTAGAATTTTCTATCATCTTATTATTATGCGGTCTGTGGTGGTGAAGCAGGAACTCAGATTTTAGACGTAGCTCTCTGTTTACTGGTTAATCTACATCCCTGTCCTGACCTATGGTCATGAGCTGTGGGTAGTGACTGAAAGAATAAGGTCGCGAGTACAGGCGGCAGAAATTAGGTTCCTCTGCCTGCTTGCTGTGCCTACTCTCTGTGATAGGGTGAGGAGCTCAGCAATCTAGAACAGCCTCAGAGTAGTGCTGCTGTTCCTCTGAATTGCGAGGAGCCAGATGAGGTGGTTCGGGTACCTTACAAGGATGTGGTTCTGGCTCCTGAAACATTCCAATGGACTGAGCCCCTGGGGCAGACCCAGGACCCTCTGGAGGGATTATATCTGACGGTTGGACTGGAAACCCTGTGGATCCCCCAGGAGGAGCTAGAATGTGTGGCCAAAGATATAGAAGTCTGCGCTTACCTTCTCAGTCTGCTGATACTGCGACCCCCGCAGGAAAAGTGGAAGGAAATGAATGAATAAATGAATGAATGAATGAATGCTATTATTTTTTGTATAGTTGTATCTTGGGACCTTCATTCTTTATCTAATGTGACAATTTTTAACAAATGTGATCAATTTATTAGTAATTAATTTAACATATGAAAGATTACATATGGGTATGAAGGCTTATATCAATGAAATGAGTTAGTGTTTGTGCTCCCCTCTATAATAACAAACAGAAAGCATTCTCACCCAAAAGGATTTGACCCTTTACCTACATTCACTCTCATTCTTCACCTACTTTTGGTCTCTATTCATTGAGCCTGTGCTTTGTGCATGCTGTTTGAATAGAACTCTCCTGACCTTTTAGTGGGTTGCAGTGAAGGTTGTGTGCATTGATCATGTACTGGACCCTCAGGTAGATCAATGGGCTTGTGTGTCAGCAGTGACAATAGACTGTGATAAAGCTGTGATAAAAATGAATTTATTTAAGAATTAACATGATATCTGTCTATTTGTGTAGGCAGAACGAAGTATTGTGGAGGGAAGTGGTGTCACTGAGACAGAACCACACACACCAGCAGAAAGTTATGAACAAGGTAAAAAAATAAAAAATAAAACAGCACATATGAAGCATGTAGATGCTTTGGTGTTTCATGCCGTTCAGTAATGCTGAATCACTCTCTGGCTTTGTTATTAGCTGATTCAGTTCCTGTTCAGCCAGATGCAGGCGAGCCCCCCCAACACGGTCGGAATGAAGAGAAAATTGTGAGTACACATAATCACTTCAGACTGATACCTACCCACGCTAGGATGAGGCAGCTGTGCTTGGATTATCGCACCCACACATATTCACAGAAAGGCAACAAGAAAATCGTAAATCAACATATACAGTCCTAATAAACACAGCTGTGCGAATGGCCAACTCAGCTGGATTTGGTCAGGTGACACAATTCACTGGTTCGGCTGCCCTGAATGGAGCTGAATGCTGAATCAGATCTACTGTGCTCTATGGCACACACACACACACACCAACCCACTGAACCACAGCGCATGACCCTCTACCCTCTATGAAGAAGTGCACTGTCAGCTAGGGTGACCTGTGAAAGTGAATCAGGTGAGAGGGAGGACAAGGTCTAGTAATATACTGCACAATAATACAACTTTTGTTCAGCATATACAAGTAAATTCACACTGACATAAAAGTAACATTTAAGAAACACTTTAACCTGAACATGCCAAGGAAGAGAAATCTCTGAATACATTTTATAGCCTATAATAAGATCGCTTGAATCGCAGGTTTGTATTTTGTGTGTTGTTCCTGACTTCCATCCTATTCCTCAGGCCCCTGATGTTAGATGATGGCTCCACCACTCCTCCTACCTCCAAACTCAGTCACAGCCAATCCATGGAGTCCATACAAGAGGCCTTCTACATTCAATCGGTAATATAGAATACAAGTATGAGCAATAGAGAGTATTCAAAGGATTTGTTGAAAATCATACTTTGAATGATGATGTGTAGCTAGAGTCTAAAAATATGAGAAATTTAAAAAAGTAAATAAATAATTAAAATATCATTGTGGCACAATAAGGGCCATAATAATTAAAAATGAAATTTGCAAAGAAGACACAGTTTCAAAAATCCACAGTGTAATATTGGGTTTTAAAGTTTCTAAACAGCAAGCTTTTTGGAAGCGTTGCAGAAAAGAAGCACTAACAGCAATACAATGCCTGAACGTCATCACATGTCCCTCTTTTGCCATGACTTTAGAGTCCACATGCACAAACCTAAGAATAAAATCTTGAGACATGAAGAAATGTCCAAGTGTTCTCCAAGTGTTCTCCAAGTGTTCTTCATCATTTTAGACATTACAGGAAGATGTTGACCAAGAATTCTGAAAGTGTTTTGTAAAAATATTTGAAATATTCATTTGAAAAATATATTCACTTCAGATAATAATAGACATATGTGTCCCTATATGTTTATGCTTGAAATGTCACTCACTTCATTTTTTTATTTGGTCATTGTCAATGCTAATTTTCCTAATGGTTCCAATAGTGGCTGTGGTGAAATGGATGTATTTCTTGAAAACAGACAGATTGGAAATCTAAGATCACTATAACTATAGTATTTTTAAAGTATAATTTAGACATAGTACATATTGCAAAATCCTGTCACCATGGGATGACAGATTAAAAGATAATTTGTCACATATAATAAGTCAGTAAGTGATATTTCTCCTAAAGGCATCTCCTTCCTTTTTTTTTTCTTACTGTCAGCCATCCACAGAGGCTGCCTCTTGTTCCACTAGCAACACAATGACAGTAGGGCCAATCATCTCCGATGTTACTGACATGTCACAGCCTAGTGCGATGGCTATTCAAATGGAGGAAGCAAGGTATGCTCTTTTTGAAATAAAAAAAATCTTATGAGATGGAATTCAACCGTGAACAAATTCGATGTTCTCATTTTGTATTAAATAAAGAATGCACTATTATACATTGCAATATGGCCTGTTCATATAGGGAAAGATGTCCAATGATTATTAAGGAAGAGCCAGTGAGTCCAGGTGTGCACAGGTGGAGTGAGGACGTTTCTTGTGGTGTGTGTACTGAACCCCCCATTCTCCCCTTGGCCATGGTACAATCCGTCCTAGAGGGCCGAGGATCAGGCTCTGGAGAGAGGAGGGCCAAGAGGACCATGGACAGGTTAGTGTGGTGGATGGATATGTTTGATTTGAATAATTTTATATTTTTAAATATGATCTAATATTGTGCGTATGTGTGTTAGGCCAGAAACTTCTGAAGCTGTTGAAAATGTGGACATGAGCTTTGAGGAGCTACAGCTGCTCCTGAGAAGCCACCAGCAGAGTATGGAGTCCAGCTCTGCCAATGTGGATGTAGGTACAACATATAACCACATAAATACTTTTTAAATAAAATTACAAAAAAATATTTATTTATTTATTTATTTATTTGAATTTCTTAACTGTTAACACTACCCAAAGCATGCCAGGCTCATTACATGTTTCTTCTTTGGTAAAAAAAAAAAAAAAAAAAGAAAAAAAAAACCTATGAATTCAGGTCTAGTATTTTAATTATAACTGTGTTAAATGCCCTGTGAACTGACTGATCATACCAGTATGTAAGTTTTCTTGTGAACAGTGTTATTAAGTATATGATGCTAGCTATTCACTAATGTTAACTGGTTAACTTCTGGTCCCTAGAATGCAGACAAGTGTGCTCTGCTCTGTTTATTTTAGATAAGATCTGTGTATTTTTTCTTCAGCCTGTGAAAAACGCTAGGTATGAGTTAAAAGTGTGAGAATGCAAGCCAAAATACCTGATATAACCAAGTTTGAAATATAAAAATACAAAGAAACACATAAACACCTCCTGTTAGTCATTCACCAAAGCGTGAAAAAAGCTTTCACTGTTGTTGTCTATCACACTCAGCGATATTTCTGAACACACATATGCAGCAAGGCCAATTCTATATTCAACCAGTTTTTGCTATACACTGAGGACATTTGGGTTTGAGATCAAAAGATGAATGAGACAATAGAGCAGAATTTCAGCTTTCATTTCCTGATATTTACATCTAGATATGTTAACTTAGAGCTTAGAACATGGCAGCTTTGGGGGCAGACCACCCAATTTGTAGGTGAGCAAATGTATAAGTACAGATAGTCTTAAAGTAAATTAAAGTAAATAACACTTAATATTTAGTTGCATATCCCTTGCTTGCAATAACTGCATCAACCTGGTGACCCACTGACATCACCACACCGTTACATTCTTCTTTTGCGATGCTTTTCCCGGCTTGTACCACAGTTTTTTGTTGTTGTTGTTGTTTGTTTTGAGGGGTTTCTCCCTTCAGTCTCCTCTTCAGGAGTTGAAATGCATGCTCAATTGGGTTAGGATCTGGTGATTGACTTGGCCAGTCTAAAAGCTTCCACTTTTTCCTCCATGATGAAGTCCTTTGCTGTGTTGGCAGTGTGTTTTGGGTTATTGTCTTGCTACATGATGAAGTTCCTCCCAGTAAGATTGGATGCATTTCTCTATAAATTGGCAGACAGAATGTTTCTGTAGACTTCTGAATTAATTCTGCTGCTACCATCATGAGTTATCAATCAATAAAGATTAGTGAGCTAGAAGCAGAATCTTCTGTGCAAACCCAAGCCATGACACTACCTCCACCACGCTTGACCAGTGAGCTAGTATATTTTAGATCATGTGTAGATCATTTTAGATCCTTTCTTTCTCTACACTTTGGCCTTTCCATCATCTCTGTATTTCTTTGCAAATTCCTATCTGGCCTTCTGAGTCTTACTGCTGATGAGTGGTTTGCATCTTGAGGTATGGACTCTATATTTCTGCTCTCAAAGTCTTCCTCAAATGGCTTGTGATACCTTCATCCCTGCCCTATGGAGCTTATTGATGTCACTGAATGTTGTTTTGGGGTTTTTCTTCACAGCACTCACAATGTTTCTGTCATCAACTGCTGTTATTTTCCTTGGCTGACCTGTTCAATGTCTGGATGTTAGTACACCAGTGACTTCTTTCTTTTTCAGCACAATCCAAATTGATGTATAGGCTATGCCCAATGCTTTGATCGATTGTCCCTCTTTTCTCAGCTTCAAGATGGCTTGCTTTTCTCCCATAGACAGCTCTCTGGTCTTCATGTTGGTTTATCCTTTTTGAACAACAAATGCAGTCTTCACAGGAGAAAACCAGGGCTCAAACCAAGAGTAGACATTTAGAGCTATTAATTTTTTTAAATAATTAATATAAGAGGGCACACCTGGGCAACAAGAAACACTGGTCAGTCACATGTCCCTATATTTTTGATCACTTGAAAGATGTGTGGGTTCAAACAAAATGTGGCATGTTCTAAGTTGTTGAACATATCTAGATGTAAATATCAGGAAATGAAAGCTGAAATTCTGATCTATCATCTCATATTCATCTTTTATCTCAAACCCAAATGTCTTCATTGTATAGCAAAAAAAAATAAATAAATAATAATAATAATAATAATAATAAAAATAATAATTGGCCTTGCTGTTCCAATACTTTCGGAGGGGACTGTATGGCCCTAAATTACTTGCTCATCACTAGAAACGGCCTTGCTCATGCTCTTATTCTTTCTGTGTCCTGACTGGCTGCCGTCTACCTTTTGCCACATTGTAGTCTGACTGCTTTTGTGCTTTTTCATTCTTGAAAATGTTTAATTGCTATTGCAATCTTAGTTTCTGTTTGGTACATTAAAATTATAATGTACTTAATTAAATAATTACTTTTTACTATGGCATCTAAATAAATTTCATAATCATGAACTGTCTTTGCTCTCTTAAAGACATTTACTTTTAGTATGCCCATGAATGAGTGGAACTTCACAGAGATGGACCCAAATCTCAAATCAGTGAGTGAATTACTCTGCTTTAGATTATCTTAAAGACATTAGCCTTCACCACTGAAGGCTATACTATCAATTTTAAAATCTGTTCCTATTGAATTCAGCTAGTCAGTTGTACCCTCTTGTGTATCTGTGTATTGTATGTGTAGGAGTTGGCCAACATCCTTGTCCCTGCTGCTATGTCTCAGTACATGTTCCAGTGTCAGGAGGGTGAAGTGTGCAATGCTAATGGCTGTGAGGAACAGTAAGATCCTGACACTGCATCTGGCACAAGTTCCTCTTCTCGGACCATCAGGTATCACCTGCTATTCAATCCATTTTGATAGCTTTAATTCTACCTGACAGCATTGTTTAAATATGTTGCAACACTGAGTTAAAAAAAGCTGCTCTGATTTTGGGAAGGGAGGAATCTGCAAAATGTAAGGCAATCATTTTTATCTAGGGAATAAAATAACCACAGTGACATGGGGCTGGAATTACTGGAGTAAATAAAGTTTTTTTCATGATATTCCCTGTGACTTAGAATTCAAAATGTCTATTTTGCGCAGTTCTAATTCCTTACATTCCAGTCTGCCAGGGCGGTTTCCTTCTGGAGTTTTTCTGACCAATTTTATGGTACATGAGCCCAAGCCAGTGGCTGGATTATTCCAAAGTACCATTTTCATAAACTTTTTTGCATAATCTTTTGTGTTATAGAGTACAGGGAATAATGTCTGCAATGGCAGATGCAGAAACTACAGGGATGAAATCAATGTCACCAGAATAGAGACCGGTGGCCTTGACAGTAGTACTATAGGTCGAAGCATTGTGGGCAAATCCAAATAGATAATTACTAAGGTTACCTTATTTCTAAATAAGTCATTACTAAGGTTACCTTATTTCTAAATAAGTCATTACTAAGGTTACCTTATTTCCCAAGAAGTGGTTTTCAAAGACCACAAATGTGGATGGACGGAGTTATGCAGGATACACTTTAGTATAGCAACAGTGCACCAAAACACAAAGGTGTGTTTAAGACACAGACTGACCAAACCTCCGAAGCATGATTCACCAGAAGTGCTGGAGGTTTGAAAATATGTGGTCAATGGTGGGATGGTTTACCCCTCTTCAATTAAATCACTGGCACTCTATAACAACAGATCAGTGGCTACTGAGCACAGTGTCCACAGGGTATTGTTTACAGTTTCACTGTCAACCACCACCAAACACAGTGGTCAACATCTATCCCATTTCTATATTTATGAGACCTAAATGTCTTCTTAAACTGGCTTTCCATATCCTGAGCATACCAAATGTGATACATACACATTCACTGAGCATACCAAATGTATGCTGCATACCAAAGCATATCAAATGTGCAGTAAACAAAATTGCTATGGAAGACAGACAATTTCTCTGCTTCAATCATACGCATTCAGAGTCCTGCCCTCCACTCTAGCACCCAAGGTGTTCATTTAGGGTACATGTACCTCCTTATCTATATTGCCTGCGATGCAGACAGTCTGGAGCAGCAAGTAACAAGACAGAGCTCCTGATATTACATGTAGAAGCTTTATGGCTAATAAGCAATCACAAGAAGAGCATCTTGATGGAAGTCAGAGCAGTCTTGAGTATGGCATATAGAAAAAACTGAAAGGGAAGGGAAGAGGAGAACAAGGTTTGATATCAGCATATCAATGCGTGTGGCTATTGAGCTGTGTGGCTAGTGCCATTTCCAGGAGCCCTTAAGTGGCTCATGCATATTAGTGTGGACAGATAATACTAGGGTGGTGTCATCAACCACCAAGGGGGCACAAGATTGCCAGTGATGTTCAGGAAGTCAGGCAAGCACTCTAAATGGGCAGAGGCAATCAGGCAATGGATGTCCTGTCTCGCAGCAACCCTGTGTTCAGAGACTGGTGAATTCGCAAAGAAGTGGCTAATTTGGAACACATATGGCAGAGCACCAGATCTGAACAGACAGACAGCTTACTAACCAGTGTAGTTCATGGAAAGCATAGAGACAAGGGTTCTGGTTCTGAAACACTGGGCACTCCTTATCTTGTACTGTGAATTATAGATTCTCTCTCTCTCTCTCTCTCTCTCTCTGTGTGTGTGTGTGTCTCTCTCTTGGCAAACTAACAATTTGTTTTGCTCTCTTGCAGAGCTGCATGTGCAAATTCATCTGGCTAGTTCATGGATCTTCTCTCATTAAAGAGAGCTCAGATTTCCTTTTTCCTTAGGCTTGGAATTTAAGTACAACACCACCACAAATTAAAAAAACTATATAATATATAAACTATTGTGCCTCAACTTGTGCAGGTAAAATAATTCCATAGGATGCTTGACAATATTTGCACTGATATCTATTGACTCTTTACTGCCTTTATAGAGTGCCATTGCTAATTTAGGGTATACATTGAGGGGAAAGTATACACTTTTGTTTTTGTTTCAGTATTCTTCCAGTACATATATCCATTTCAAATTTACACACAAAATGTCTTTTGATTTTGTATGAAAAAATATGTATTTATAAGCATATGCTAAGATATACTACATCACCATCACACCTATATGAGCTTGTTGGACATCCCATTCCGAATCCATGGGCATTAATATGGAGTTGGCCTCCGCTTTGCTGCTATAACTCTGTCCACACTTCTGGGAAACCTTTCTACAAAATTATGGAGTTTGTCTGTTGGAATTTTTGCCCATTCAGTCAAAAGAGAATTTGTGAGATCCGGCACTGATTGGACGAGAAGACCTGGCTCACAGTCAAGGTCCCAGTTCATCCCAAAGGTGTCCAGTGGGGTTGAGGTCAATTTCCCCAAACTGTTGCCACAAATTTGAAGCATACTAAAGTGTCGAAAATGTCTTTGTATGCTTAACTTTACCCTTCACCGGAACTAAGGAGCCCAAACCCTTAAAATGTTCCCCAGATCATTATCCTTCCTCTACCAAACATTACTGATGGCACTATGCATTCCGGTAGGTCCATCAGACTGCCAGATAGTGAAGCATGATTCATCACTCCGGAGAACATGTTTCCACTCCTCCAGACTCCAGTGCCAGTGTGCTTTACACCACTCCTAGGCACTTCCACAATATTATTTCACAATAATAGCACTTACAGTTGACCGGGACAGATCTAGCAGAGCAGAAATTTCACAAACTTGAGGCAAATGTGGCACCCTATAACAGTGGCACATTTAAAGTAACTGCGCTCTTCAGTATGACCCATTCTACTGCCAATGTTTGTCTATGGAGCTTGCATGGCTCTGTGCTTGATTTCATGCACGTGTTAGCAATGGGTGTGGTTGAAACACCTGAACTCAATAATTAGGAGGGGTGTCCACATACTTATGGCCATATACTCAACAAAATTGGTCAACAAAATTGATAGACAAAAGGGTATTCAGATATCACAAATTAGTATCATTAGTACTTTTGGCCCATTCCTGTTGGCAAATCATCTTCAAATCTCCAAGTTTATGAGGGTCCCACTTATGGATTTGCAATTTCATAATCCTCCATAAATAAAGTCTTGGCTAGGCCATGCAAGCACCTTCACCTTCTTTTTTTAGAACAGTCATTTTTATTGTAAGTTCGTGGTTGTTGCCTTGTTGAAAAGTCCATCTTCTCTCCAAATTCAGTTTCTTGGCCAGTGAGATTTCTTTCAATGACATGGACCGTATGCAGAGAAGCAGCCCTATATTATGATTCTCTCCTTTGTACTTCACTGTGGCTATGGTGTTCTTGGGATCATACACGCAACCCTTCTTTGTCCAAAAACGATAAGCTGAATTAGTGCCAAAGAGCTCTTTTTTTGTCTTTTGTTCCAAAAGAGTTCTGATCTGTCTACATGCTTAGATGCACATCTCTGTGCTTCTTTTAGCAGAGGAGTTTTAAGCAGGGTGTAGGAACGGAGATGATTGCGGTGCCGTTCATTGCTTCTTGTTCCCTGTGTAACTGTTGTTTCTGCTGCTTTCAGGTCATCCTGCAAATCATTTCAACTGACTACTGGCTTCTCTCGTACCTTCCTTATCATTAGTGTGAGAGCGGGTTGTGAAAGCTTGTGTGGCACACCTATCCGGGGATGATTAGTTGTGGTTTCATGAACTTTTGACCTGCATACTATTGAACCAGCTGTACCTACAGGGATGTTTAAGATTTTTGCTATGGCTCTATAGTTTTTTTCCATTTAAGGGGTGTTGTCCCTTTAGGAAGCTCCTTCACCATGATTGCTATTTCTTGTGTGAAATCTTCCTGATCAATGCCAAAGTTTTTTATAATGACACCCAGTACAATTTGCATGAGAACTTTTTTGCAGCAGCAGCATTTATATTTAGAACTTGATTTATTTTAATGTAACTTTTACATATGTATATTTTTAATAACAGTGTCAGAATACTTTTTTCCCACTGTAAATTTCATTTTTAAACATATCTTTGTTTATGCATATGAATACATACTTTTTTGTTCATATTTATAAGTACAAAGTGTGTGTACATTTGAACTGGATATATGCACTGAAAGTATATTAAATAAGAAAAACAAAAGTGTCTGAATACTTTATTTCCCCTCACTGTATATCGTAGTTAAAAAAGCAATAATGCACAGGTGCATTTCTCAAGGACAGACCAAGATTAAGTCATTGCTGTTGAATGGCAAATTGTCCCACACACATTTATACTACAAGGCCAAAAGCAATCAGGGCATTTATAGCCCCCTCTTGAAAATCCGTAATCAGTAGTGGATTGCAAAAGAACATATGGAATCCACAGGCGAAGCTGTATTTTAGGAAGCATTGAAATTCCATAATTCCAAATACTTTCCTAAGTGGTGGGACCTATTTCTCTGCTGAAGTAACCACATTTCTGCCAGTGTGGGCATATGCATTACTGTATAAGAATGTGGTCCATATTTGAATGCACTTTACTATGTGTTGGAGTTACTGCTTGTGGGGCTGGCTTGTTTTTTCTCCCAATAATACTTAGTTGTAAATATAAATTTATATATTTTCATTTTGATGGAGCATACTATATTTGTAATTAATTAGATATTTATGGAATTATAACAGAAATAAATAATACATCTTTCTGTCTGTATTAATGTGAGAGTTCTAGGGACTTTCAATGTGGACCTCACATTTGGGGGGTGAGTGATGGAAGTATGCACTGCTTTTTTTGCACAATTCTGTGTCTCTAATCAGTAGCAAACTATATATCTGAAACTGATACAGAGGCATCTTTGTCTATGATATCCAATATGCTCTATGACATTTTGGTATTTATGGTACATATCAATGTTAGTTTTTGGAAGCTAAAGTGATACAGCATACTCTACTTTAGTTTGAAGCTAATATTTAAAAAAAAAAAAAAAAAAACTTAATTTTGCAGATGAATTTGAAATATTTAACATTTTATTTTTGTGAGTTATTAATCTTAAAGCTTCACAGGTGTTTAAAATCTGATTTCATTTCCTATATGTACAAAATTCAGCTTACAATTTTCTTAAACTCATTGTATTTTGTCGCCTAGCGCACAAATCCACTTGCTCAATTGCGAGAAGATGAATGCTTTGGAGTAGTCTCGCAACAACATATTCGGTATGGATTCATCTCCATACTGCCTTAGTAGGAGAAAGAAAAGAAAATCAGACAGAATAGCACAAGAAGAGTGCAATCTCATATGCTTATTAAAGGCACCATTATAATGATGGAAATGTTGGAAATGTTTCAAAAAGTTATTACAGACATCAATCAGTGAAATTAATCCCAAAGTGAAAGTGTGTTTGCTACTAAACTGCTGAGAAAAAGAACTTTATCTTTCTATGGCAGCCATATTCATCAGAAAACACCCTAGATCTCTTATACTCTTCTTTCTTTCTTTTTTTAAAAATAATTTATAAATACATCTTTTTTTCTGAAAAGTGCAATATGTAGTGATTTGTATCATTCCCAAAGACACAATACGTATGTAACCATTGGAATGTATGGACAAATAACACTGTAGTCCAGCTATATTACATATAAAACCCTTTGTGTGAACATTTGTTGAAAACATGGCTGGCATAAGAATAATTGCACTAAGAATGGTTACTGTATTAGAAATAGCAAGGATTGTTTTCATGTTTATTACAGCTGTTCTCCTGTAAGAGGCTTTTATCATTTGTTTTTGGAGAGGATGTTTTTCTTTTTTTCTCTGAAAGTTTTTTTCCCCACTTTTTTTTCTATCAGCTGTTGAGTTTTTTCTTTCTTTTTCCATTGATGAATTGCACTTGTAGTTGATAAATGTATCCCAATGCAATGAAATGTTCAAAAATGAGTCATGCTTGCTGATTTCATATATGCACTTTTCCCAGATTCATTAAAGAAAGGGCTGTTAAAAAAAAAAAAATCAATGCTGCTATTTTCACACTGCACTTTTTCTGTCTGTAATTACCATCAGCAAAGTGTGTTGTGTTTAAACATTTGGACCATGTACACATAATAGATGGAAAAAAAGATATGTCAATATCTACACAAAAAAATATATATTTTGGACTCCAAATGTCATGTTAATTCTTGAAATAAAACCTTTCTGGCACAGAGTCTTGTGAATGTGTTATTTTAACATTTCAGTAAAAAAGCTCAATAATTTGAAGATATTTTAATGTAATGTGTGTCAGAAGATCCAAAGGGTGAAGCAGGCATGGTGATGTGGTCAGTAGTTCATTAGTTGCTGGAGGATTTTGGGAAAATTTGGGGATTTTGGAATGACTGATACAGGTCATATTATCCTAGGAAATGTAGTTTTTGCTTTTGAGTGCTGACTCAGCCCGATTGCTTGAGAAAGTGACACTGATCTTTTCAAGCTTCACATGGCATATATCACCTTTTAAACATTCCTAGTCCTTTTTTGTCTGAGCATTGTGAGCCTTGCAGGCCACTTTTGATTAACGCTGGACAGCTTTGAATCACTCTCAGGTTTCATCTTGCTATTTTTTTAATGCAGTGACAAATGTGGAGTTGGATTGATGTATGAATTCTGATCTGTTCAGGCTGAGATTGCACTGCCACATGTCAGAACTGTATCGCATTTTAGTACCACATATGAACGTGGCCCAAAGTGGTCAGAAAATGTTTACACTGTCACAGAAACGACAGATTTTTGTGTCACTATATGAGGAAAATGATCAGATTTGTGCCCAAGTTTTGCCTGTAATTTGAACATCATTAGGCAAAGGGAGCACTTACTGTAATAAAATTTTGGAGAAGAGATGATTGATAGGAATGGTGCTCCTCCTGTTCCTGAAGATTTCTAGCAGATTTCCAACCTCTAGACTAAAAACGTCCACTATAACTATATAGGACTTCAATGAAAGAAATGCTAAGTTGTGTTTTCATTTGTTATTTTTGTTTGATCTGATTGCAGAGCATGTGTTTTCAGGACAGAGTAGTACATTTTTTGCCTGAGCTACATGCATTTAACCCCAGATATTATGACCAATTTTTCTAAGCTTCCCTCTAGATTTTTTTTAATTGGGCTAATTTTTCCCCACACCCTTTCCCCAAAAACTAGAAGACTAAGGAAGATGTATTATAACTTACTGTAACCAATGCATTATATGTAAAACAATAATTATTTTGGCTAGCATTCTGCTGTGAGGGTGCAATTATTTGTGCTCCAATCATGTAAAGTTTTGCTAAATGTGTCCAAGTCACAGGATTGACAGTTGAAGAACATTCATTGCTGTATTAAAGCTCCAGCTAGAGAAATGATTAGGTCAATATCATTTAGCTCAAAGAATCCTAGCATAAATATATCTAAAATCTTATGCTGTCAGTGTACATGTGCATGTCAGAATCATCTCCATAAATCTGAAAAAAACTTGTTTCCCCATCCTCCATCGGGGGATCTAACAAACTTTACTTGAGCTAACAGCGTAATGTAACAGCCCTTAAGACGGCACTGAGGAATCTCCCAAGGGGGAATGGCAAGGCCAAGTCGACAAAGGCATGTTAAATAGAGTATAAAAACAGGAGACCAGTAATGGTTCGATTTTTTCTAAGCCACATGTACTGCAAGGAAAATTATTAAATTAAATATGAAGACAACACAATCCCTAATTTTGATTCACACATCAAATAATCAGATTAATCAATCTTACGATGGCAGTTTATTATAAAAAAGGAACAAATTAAAAAAAAAAATCCTGAATCACATTTTATTGACTAAAGTCGTTGTATGCACTCCTTACTGAACATAAAAAGTAGCTATTTAGGTAAATGAATAAGTAATTTAACACTAAAATCTAAAATTACAATGCAGTTGTGAAGAAGACAAAACCTAAATGGACAAAAAAACATACACATGAAAATTACATGAAATTTCAAAACAGCATTGGACTGTAAGCCAATTCTCCTCTGGTTACAGGTCAGAGAAAGTAGCCACCTTCTCCAGTCCATTTATTTTCTCTCAGGTTCTGACTGCACTCACAGAGACAGCCTTACGAGCTGTGTGCGCCCCTCAGTTGTAGATGAAGTTAAACCTGTTTAGGAGGAAAAACAGTTGTAGGTATTAGCAACGTCCTGTCTGATCTGACTGTGCATGCTTGCCATTTTCATAGACACTGTTGCCGTTTTTCAACCCAATAGTGTGGTACGACATGGTAAGGTTGTGAGTGAGATTACAGAACTGTTCATACTATGGTGGAGTACGTATGTCTGTTTCCCATCTCCTAACAATTGCATGTGTAAAATTCTCCAGAGATCAGGGTGATGACTACTGATGGTGCTGAGAGGTCCACTAATTAAATGCTAATTGTGTAACCAGTAATTAATTACTAAAATATTATCTGAAACTGGCGAATTGATTTTCTTTGACTTTGGCTTATTATACATTAAAATGTATATGATGCTATTTCTTACCTACATTAAACCAAAATACAATAAAACACTTTTTCTGTGGCTGAATCTCAAATGGTGCATCAGGCATCTGGTGCATGTACTATAATGATATAACGCTGTAACATGTACAGTATGCAGTGAGGATATATAGTGAACAGGAGGCCATTTGCAATTCAGCCTGATCTGAAAATGGATCACAGTAGCCAAAAAAAATCAAGATAAATATCACCAGACAGACAGACACTACTGTGAGTAAATTAAATCAAAATTAATCTAAAAAATTCACTTTTCAGATAAAATTGTGACATTAGCTCCTCAAGCTACCAGAAACTGACATTTGAAAAGTAAAAGAAATCACTGCACTGCTGTTGAAGGTGTCTGGCATACACCTTGATCTGGAAGAAAAACAGTTCGGGCTTTTATCTCCAGAATGGCAGCTGTCTGTCTGAGTAACAAATCTGTGACGATTGTTTCTTGACCAGTCATTGGGCTGCACTATTTCTAGCTTCACTCTGAAGTACCTGGTCAGTAGTGTTGGTACTCTAGTTGGGTAACCAAATTCAGTGGAAATGTAATGGAAAATAATGATAAAAATAGATTTGTTATGGTGCTGTCCAATGGAAAAGCATTATTTCACACATCCAGTTTTGCTAGTACTAAGCCGCAATTGTGCATACAAAGCCAAAATGAGTGAAGCTAACAATACCAAAAAAATGGGCACAACTAATTTACCCTAATAAATTCTCATTTAGAAGCTACAAAACTGTTATGCAAGGTAAACATGCTTAAAAAAAGGTTAGGTTGGAGCTAATCCTAGTAGGTGCAGTCTTTAGTCACTACAGAGCATTACAAATAAAATAATATCAGGCAAGGAAATATGATGTTGGAGTGGTTTCTTGTAGATTGATAAGAAATACTGATTAGAACACATTATTTTCCAGTTATTTCTATTTGAGATCTACTTACTAAAGTACAGGGCATTGATATTCATACTGACACTCACATACTACAACATAGTCATTTGGATCTTTATGGTCTCTCACCTGCTGAGTAACTGAGGGAGGCTGGATATAATGGGCCCGTATCCAGGAGCGTTGTCGTAGAGCTCGAACAAGGGGGCTGCCACCAACTTGTAGTTTTTCGGCACAGCAAACAATGCTGGAATACAACCGCAAGTTACAATATCACCTCTACATACACATGGAGGTACAGAGAACTATATCCTTGTTAGGTCTTACCTTTCTCTTGTAACTGGACCAAGAAAAGCTTCTTATGTTCCTTGGGCTTAGTGATGTGTGCTGGAATGTAGGGGTACTGAAGACGTCCAGCATAGATGTAATTATAAAAATAAAAAAAAAGGATTGTCTTAATTTGTGAGTGTTTATTTTTCATTAAATGAACTATATTAAATTTCTATGTATTCCAGTGTGGTACATACAGAGGACATGGTGAACAGATCACTAACCTGTGGTGGTTCAAAATTGGGTCTCCACCAGTTTCCAATGCAGTCATCAATCACCCAGTCCTGCTTCACACCATCCTGACGCCCCAAGATCTAGCCAAAGCACAAGTCCTCGTCAGTGAAGCTTCAAAGCTAAATGGAACTTTTCCTATGCATTGTTGTTGCAGCAACACGAGTACTCATTCAACATGAACAATATAAAATTAGGAAACAATTAAGGTAAAAGGAGAAGCGGTGCTTCTGTGGCATTAGTCAACTCATTATTTAGAAGTTTGTAGTGATTGACTTTGATTTAATGCCACATTCCTGCCCCTTAAAATGTTTATCAGTATAATGTTTTATATTTTTGAAGCTCTACGTCAGCATGTCATGCAGTGTTTATTTGTCACAGCCAAATCAAACTACACTGCTTACATCTAATGTAAAAATTGTGCAAAAAAAATATAGGCCTGGCCCCAGTGATGTAGCATAATTTATCATATCCAATTTAAGAAAACCAAAAGATCCAGAAAGAGAAATTTTCCCTGTTTCTTTACATCAAAGGATTAAATGTACAGATACCATTACAAGATAAGATGAAGAGAAAACAAAAACTATACCTCCGTCATCAGCCGCTTTAAGCCCTCTACCTCATCCTCTCCTGGGTTTAACTCTCCACCAGGGCTGAAAGCACAGGTCATTTTCACATAAGTATATTAGGTTATAAATGCAGAGGTATGCGGAATGTCTCTAGTGGAATTAATATTAAAAACTTTAAATACAATGCTAGAACTTATGATTGAGATACATGCAAAAGAGAGATATATTTCAGGTCAGGGAAACATGTAGTTTTCAGAACTATATAAAGTAGATGTCCAAATTTGACCATGTGAAGGGTTTTCACAGATGGCCACACACATATGAGTTGTGTCTGTGTAGGATCACAGAATGGCTTGTGAATGTGATATTTAGCCAGAAGTTCAAGTCACTTTCTCAGTGTGTACATTGTGTAGACACTCCACTCTCTGTCATTTTTTACAGACATCGCTTTTTCTATTCCTATCATGACCCTGACCATGATTAAGCTGTTACTGAAGATGCACGTATGTATGAATGAAGTTTATTCCATGCAAGCTCGCCATGATTATATCATACATCCTCAGGTAACATTGTTTTAACTGCCTGAAATCTATAGACTATCTGAAGAGTACCTAATACTAAAGTGCAAACATAAATATTGCTTATGTTCATACACCATATGACCAAAAGTATGTGGACACCAGATCATCATCCCCATTTGTGCTTTTTGTAAATCTAATCCCATTCCAGATTTAGTTCCCCTTTGCTGTTACAATAACCTCCACTCTTCTGGGAAGGCTTTCCGCTAGATTTTGGAACGCGGCTGTGGGGATTTGTGATCATTCAGACACAAGACCGTTAGTGAGGTGAGGCACTAGGGCACAGTTGGCATTCCAGTTCATCCTCGAGGTGTTCAGTGGGGTTGAGGTCTGGGATCTGTGCAGGCCACTCGAGTTCTTCCACTCCAATCTCAGCAAGCCATGTCTTCATGGGCATTGTCATGCTGGAACATGCTTGGGTCCCTTAGTTCCAGTGAAAGGAAACTGTAATGCTACCGCATACAGAGACATTCTAGACAATTGCATGCTTCAAACTTTGTGGCAACAGTTTGTGAAAGTTCCACATACTGGTGTGATGATCAGTGTCCACATACTTTTGGCCATATAGTGTGTATTAAATGGTATTCACTTTAATGCCAAATTACCGCATGCAATATGACGGGTGTTGGACACTGGGTAAGTTGCAGACTTACAGTTTGAAGAAGGTGGTTCCCAGCTGCAGCAGCAGGACATGAGGCAGTCTATGCTCGTGTACAATCAGCACTCCCTCCACCGTGCGCCTCATCCCGATCTTCTCAAACTCTTCGCGCATGCGCTGGAACCTGGCGGCCACCGAACTGTCCTTTTCATACAGCGGCTCTTTTGTGCCAAACGTGTAATTGGTCAGAGGATATCTAGAACACAACACTGAAACATTAAAAAGGACCAAGGCACTGTCGGCTAAGTAGCCGTGCTGCTAATAGCTTAGCCTCCCTGCTGCCTGCACAGTGAGAGTTAAATAGTCTATAGACATTTCTTCTCTATAGCAACGTGCCTTATAACTAATATACATTATCTAATATATTGCATAGTTGCAACTTAAAAAAAAAAGTAGGCTTTACTCACAGGTTGATGGTCCTCTCCAGGGTTAGAGGTTTAGCCGGTGGGCTAATGTATTTGTTTCCGAACTGATTAACTCCTCGCGGCCAGCCGGTAGACGAGCGGTTCGGAGGAACAACTGACATGCTTTCTTAGATAATTAAAGTATTTACTTAAAAAGAATCTACGTTATCGTGCACCAGCTGTTTTATTACTATTAAAATGAACAAACCGACTAGGGGTACTCAACGAAGTAGTTTGTATTAGACGCAAAAACGAAAACACCGCACTTTGCCGTAAAACCATTTCCGGCGTGGGTATGTCAGTTCCTGGATTACGACACCGTGCCATGTTTTACGTTAACACCATGGAAACAGACAGACTAACGCTAGAGTCAGAAAGGTTTTTTTTTTTAAGTGATAAAATGCCTGATATTAAATATAATATATATATGCATATCATTTAATTACTAATCTGAGATTGAGTTTATGTATATTAAACTGACACAACTCAATTACTTTATTCTGCTAGGTAGTTACCAAAGCAGCTAGCGAATTAGCATGCCAGCAAATATAAGAGCCTCTATCAGACACGTAAACGGCGTCGCCATCTTAGAGGGGGCGACCTTCTGGGTTGAGCTCGTCTACTTGAATTGGATTTAGAGTGCCAACTAAGAATTTTCCAAAATTACGATACACTGCCCAGAATTTGGATGTAAGAATCGTTGACACCTCAAAAATAATCGAACAAAATCACTTGTCATATGTGAAAACAGATTTTTCAAACCTAGTGTTTATTTTATGCGGGACTTGAGACAGGGTTAAAGCAAAAGCCTTCTCTGTCCACAGCTACTGCAGGAGGCTACAGTTTAAGCCGCTGCTTAGTGTTTAGCTTTTATTGTATCTAGCTGAGGTTTTTAATATTTGGCAGTCTGGAGGAGGTTGGGTAGCTAGCTAAGACTAGTTTGTGGAACTGAAGTGGGCTTGAGGCAAGGTCTGTCACATTAACTTTCTTCCATTAGGATAAATATGTTGTAGTAAATGTAGTGTTACATAAATATGTTGTGTTACCTAAGTATGTTGTTACCTAAATATGTTGTGTTACATAAATATGTTGTGTTACATAAATATGTTGCAGTAAATGTAGTGTTACATAAATGTTAAGTGGTAAATGTAGTGTTACATAAATATGAGGTGTTACATAAATACACTATATTACCAAAAGTATTCAGTCACCCATCCAAATGATCAGAATCAGGTGTCCTAATCACTTGGCCTGGCCACAGGTGTATAAAATCAAGCACTTAGGCATGCAGACTGTTTTTACAAACATTTTTGAAAGAATGGGCCGCTCTCAGGAGCTCAGTGAATTCCAGCGTGGAACTGTCATAGGATGCCACCTGTGCAACAAATCCAGTCGTGAAATTTCCTCGCTCCTAAATATTCCACAGTCGACTGTCAGCTTTATCATAACAAAATGGAAGAGTTTGGGAACAACAGCAACTCAGCCACGAAGTGGTAGGCCATGTAAACTGACGGAGAGGGGTCAGCGGATGCTGAAGCGCATAGTGCAAAGAGGTCGTCGACTTTCTTCACAGTTAATTGCTACAGAGCTCCAAACTTCATGTGACCTTCAGATTAGCCCAAGTACAGTACGCAGAGAGCTTCATGGAATGGGTTTCCATGGCCGAGCAGCTGCATCCAAGCCACACATCACCAAGTGCAATGCAAAGCGTCGGATGCAGTGGTGTAAAGCAAGCCGCCACTGGACTCTAGAGCAGTGGAGACGCGTTCTCTGGAGTGATGAATCACGCTTTTCCATCTGGCAATCTGATGGACGAGTCTGGGTTTAGAGGTTGCCAGGAGAACGGTACATTTCGGACTGCACTGTGCTGAGTGTGAAATTTGGTGGAGGAGGAATTATGGTGTGGGGTTGTTTTTCAGGAGTTGGGCTTGGCCCCTTAGTTCCAGTGAAAGGAACTTTGAATGCTTCAGGATACCAAAACATTTTGGACAATTCCATGCTCCCAACCTTGTGGGAACAGTTTGGAGCGGGCCCCTTCCTCTTCCAACATGACTGTGCACCAGTGCACAAAGCAAGGCCCATAAAGACATGGATGACAGAGTCTGGTGTGGATGAACTTGACTGGCCTGACAGAGTCCTGACCTGAACCCGATAGAACACCTTTGGGATGAATTAGAGTGGAGACTGAGAGCCAGACCTTCTCGACCAACATCAGTGTGTGACCTCACCAATGTGCTTTTGGAAGAATGGTCAAAAATTCCTATAAACATACTCCTCAACCTTGTGGACAGCCTTCCCAGAAGAGTTGAAGCTGTAATAGCTGCAAAAGGTGGACCGACATCATATTGAACCCTATGGGTTAGGAATGGGATGGCACTTAAGTTCATATGTGAGTCAAGGCAGGTGACCGAATACTTTCGATAATATAGTGTATGTTGTAGTAAATGTAGTGTTGCATAATAGTAAACATAGTGTTACATAAATATGTTGTAGTAAATGTAGTGTTGCATAATA
The DNA here is from genome assembly GCF_027358585.1 of Pangasianodon hypophthalmus. Lineage (NCBI taxonomy): Eukaryota > Metazoa > Chordata > Actinopteri > Siluriformes > Pangasiidae > Pangasianodon > Pangasianodon hypophthalmus. The sequence goes on along the minus strand of NC_069715.1, from coordinate 15,557,059 downwards.
GTAAACATAGTGTTACATAAATATGTTGTAGTAAATGTAGTGTTACATAATAGTAAATGTAGTGTTACATAAATATGTTGTAGTAAATGTAGTGTTACATAATAGTAAATGTAGTGTTACATAAATATGTTGTAGTAAATGTAGTGTTACATAATAGTAAATGTAGTGTTGCATAAATGTTACATAAATATATTGTAGTAAATGTAGGGTTACATAATCATATTGAAGCTTATGCTTAATGATCTTGTGTTATTGCCAATTCATGTTATGTGAATTCTTTCAAGACTCGCAGATTTTATCTTTACAGTCAAATCTGACCATTCTGATACTTTTTTTTACACACCTTCATCAAATTCATCACATCCTCACCCTGCCTTCACACTAGCAAGCGACAAGTCAAATTCACACAGCTTGCAGCCAGTGTTTCCAACTCTTTCAGGGGAAAGTAGCTCTAAGTAACGATACAGGCTCAAAAAAGTCATTATAGTCACCAGGTGGCATCAGGGACTAATTTGCGTATTCACTGGAAAAAAAGAAATATGGACGTGAAAGCTCCACAAAAGCATGTCTTTTGTTTGCTTTGTCAGAGCACATAAAGCTCATTAAAGACTACTTTAACCACACTTTTACTTTTTAAGTAGCTACAGGTACTCTACTACTATAGTGAACTTCAAACATTCATGCAAAATTTTGGACTGAAATTGCAGCACAGCAACAGTACTGGACAATAGGGAGTAGCTTAGCAACAAGCTAGCCAGCTAATGTTTGTGATAACTCTAATGTTGATGAACTAAGTAAAAAGTACAGAAAGGGCGCTTCACACTGTGCACAGCGGCCATGTTGGTTTGATGTCACTCTGCAAATGGGGAAGGAACTGGTAGTTGGTGGAGCTTAACACAAAGTGGACTTTTTTCTTTTAATCACTTGGTCTGGAGTGTGCTATTCTGCTTATACCACAATGATTTGCCAAGGATTATCATGTTTATTTTATTAATGAACAACATGTCACACATCCACCCATCCATTTTCCATACTGCTTATCCTACACAGGGTCGAGGGGGAGCCTGGAGCCTATCCCAGGGAAGACGGGGGACACCAGAACAGGGTGCCAACCCATCGCAGGGCACAATCACACACACATTCACACACTACTGACAATTTGGAAATGCCAATCAGCCTACAATACACGTCTTTGGACTGAGGGATGAACATGTCATACATTTTAATGGTTAATGTTGTGAAACATCCAAAACACAAGTTAGTTCCTGTTATCACTTATGCTATAGCCACAATAAACAGTCGTTCTCTTGCCAGCCTCTCTCTCTCTCTATCTCTTTCTCTCTCTCTCTCTCCCAAAAAAGTATTATTATGTGGAACAGCTGCCGTACAAGTTCTTGTGTGTAAGCTGTTACTATAGCAACAATACTGCATTCGAACAAACGCATTAATATAAACATATCGTTCAGGTTACAACCAGAACTACTAGCCAAGTCGACGCGTTTATACAAAAATAATGTGCAGCTTTTTTTGTGGTACAATAGTTTCTAACAGGATAGGTGTAGCTGAATGGTTCAGGCTCTGGGTTATTGCTCAGAAGGTTAGGGGTTCAAGCCCCACCGCTGCCACTGTTAGGCCCTTGACCCTCTCTGCTACAAAGGGTACTGTGTCTTGGCCGATCCTATGCTCTGACCTCAACGTCCTAACAAGCTGGGATGTCTGAGGAAACTGTACTGTGTTTGTGACAAATAACGTTTCATCTTCTTAACTTATTTCTTATAGAAAGAAGTCATCTTTGGGTATGGTGCCATAAACTAAATATTTGCATATTTACGAAATATCACCATTTCTGTCAAGAACGCAGGCAAAAATAAGCAGCGGTTAAGCAGTGGTTGTAATACTCATATATAATTTGCAAGTTTCATATCTAAAGTTGAATAAATCATGTTATTATTTATTAGTCCAATTATTCAAAACAAACTTGGTGACTACTCTATACTTTTCTAACACACCCCTTACTATCTCTCTATTGTTCTCATTTCAAAGTAGTTCAGTGGTTAGAATGGTCAAGACCTGCCATTTCCACATGGGGTTAAAAAGTTTATAAGTACATAAATGAATTGACATCTTTTTATTTAAATGTCACTATCATACATCTTTTTATCTGGTGTTCTGAACATAGAGAATTTATTCTACTTAAATGTTAAACCTGCCTTATTATTTCAGGGACAGAATGTATATACTCAGTTTCAAAGACTGCTGACACTTGTTCTAGTAACTTTGTGTTGCAAAGTTTAAGGGAAATGCCACAGCTTTTGTAAAAAGGAGATTTCAGATAAATCACACTAAGGAAGTGACAAAAACCTCTGTTTTGTGTCATTTTGCTGTACAGCACAATACAGAATGACAATACTAAGGCTAATAAAGGCCACTTACTGAGAAAGATGTGAATATGAAAATGAAAGCTGAAATTCTGATGTCATCGCATATTCATCTTTTGATCTCAAACCCAAATGTCTTCAGTGTATTTCAGTGTATAGCAAAACCAAAAGACTTGGCCTTGCCGTTCCCATATTTTCGGAGGGGACTATATGTATTAGACTCTATGCAAATGTAACTATTAATACATGTAATGGTTTTGTTCTTATATTCTTCCTGTATTTCTTGTTTCTGGCCTAATCTATTCACTGTATATTCCTAGTTTTACTGCTGTCCTTATGAAATTATTCATTTTTCTTTCAGTGTACACAAGTGAAGATTTTAGAAGATTTTTGCTAAGAATGTTTCTCTCACTATTCCTAATATCCTAGGTAAAGGTTATTTTAAGGTAGTTTGGGTTTTTATATGATTATGAGCACATCTTTCTCAGTAAGTGGCTTTTATTAGTCTTAGTATTGTCATTTTGTATTGTGCTGTACAGCAAAATGACACAAAACAGAGGTTTTTGTCACTTCCTTAGTGTGATTTATCTGAAATCTCCTTTTTACAAAAGCTTTGGCATTTCCCCTAAACTTTGCAACACAAATTTACTAGAACAAGTGTCAGCAGTCTTTGAAACTGAGTATATACATTCTGTCCCAGAGGTAATAAGGCAGGTTTAACATTTAATGTTACAGTAGAATAAAATCTCTATGTTCAGAACACCAGATAAAAAGATGTATGATAATGACATTTTTTTAAATGTAATGACATAATTTAATGACATAATGACATTTAATGACATCATTTTTAATGTACTTATAAACGTTTTACCACCATTTGGAAATGACAGGTCTTGACCATTCTAACCACTGACTTAATCTGAAATGAGAATGATAGAGAGATAGTAAGGGGTGTGTTAGAAAAGTATAGAGTAGTCACCAAGTTTGTTTTGAATAATTCAACTAATAAATAATAACATGAATTATTCAACTTTAGATATGAAACTTGCAAATTATATATGAGTATAATAACATTTAGGTGTAGATTAGTTTCATAATTTTTGAAGAGAGAGAGAGAGAGAGAGAGAGAGAGGGAGAGATGGGTTCTAGTGGATTCTAACTTTTTGGAAATGTGTTTAAGGAAGCTATGGTTTGAAAGACAAGTTCTCTCAGCGGTTTTTCACACGCAATATAGTAGCCTGTTTCCACACGTATGCACAACCTTCAAGAGGAACAAGAGAGTTTTTGAACTCCAGTCTGGAACAAAGTGTTTACTCTTGGCTGTACAGTTGCTTGACGATGGAGCATCACAACTTTAGCGTCAATCAGACTTCTGAGTCTGATTTTGTCATCACCAACAGTACTGTGGGCTCCAAACAGGTAGGCGCTGCAGTATTTCTAAGCATGTGCTGCTTGGTTGGATTGCCCAGCAACATTGCAGTTATAGTCACCATCGTTCGTCAATGGAACAAACGTATGAGCTTCACTGTGAAGCTAATGCTAAACCTGGCTATATCTGATTCTTTGGTCCTCAGTTTGACTCCTTTTGGAGTTTCTGGTCTGCTGTATGGATGGACTTTTGGCCTTTGGTCATGCAAGATTCTGATGTATCTCATCTACTGTGCTATGTATGGTAGTGTGTTGACTGTGACTATGATGGCTGCACATCACTACCACACAATTAAGTCAAAAGTTCCTAATCTCAGTGCTCTGGAAAGACTGCAGAAGGTTCGTAGACACTTGCTGTTAATTGGGCTCTGGAGTTTATCCATAGTTTTTGCCTTGCCCATACTTTTCATTCAAGATGTTCAGGTCAAGAGGGGATCTCAAAGGTGCCAGAGGACCATAACATCACCCTCTGTAAAGGTTACAGTTCTTGTGTTAGAGGTCCTCTTTGGATATGTTCTCCCTTTCATCATTATAGCTGCATCTTACTGCTGGATCTGCAAGACACAGCTACAAGGAGGTAGAATAATTGAGGAACGGAAGAAGAGAATGAGAATGCTCGTGATCAGTATTGTCACAGCCTTCTTTATTTTCTGGACTCCTGTACATATCATCAACGTGATTGACATTGCTACTACTCTGACTAAGACATCGAATCCAGCTCTCTATGATCAACTGAAACTGTTTCGTCGAGCAACCGGAGATTTGAGCAAAACTGTCTCTGTACTTAACTGCTGTGTGAACCCCTTTCTGTATGCAGTCGCATCAGGGATCTTCAAGAAAAGGAGGCCTTGCCAAGAAAAGGAAAACAACACAGAAAACACATTAGTGTAGTATTTCTTTATTCTTCTTAAACTCTCGTGTTGTACTTTATTGCTATGTGAAGCATTTTGAAATTTGTTTTATTGCATTTGGTGACTCCTGTTTGCCTTATATTGTGTATATGTAATGGACTGTATTACTGTATTAATGGACTGTATTACTGACTGAGACTCTTTTGTGGTTTTATGTCTAGGTTTGTGTTCTTATTATACGGTGTTCATAGTATTTAATTTTATTCATGTTTTATTATCATTAGTATTATTATTATTGTTAAAGTGTTGTGTTATATTTTATTGCTTTGTTGAGCACTTTCTGAATTAAGCTAGAAAAATGCTTAAAAATAACAATGTGCTTGTCTTCGCCAAAAGGAACATTTTCACTTCCTTAGAACTTTTTGCTTCCTAAAAACAGACTGTTTTCATCTACAAAAAGTGTTTAAATAAATTTTTGTACCATTAAAGCCATCAATAGATGGTAGAACCTTCACTATTCTTGAGGAAACATGTTCTTTGTGGATTTGTGTAGTCTTTTCTTACAGAATCTTCCACCACCAGTCATTTGGTTATTATAGGGTATCTGTGGCTATAAGGCTAATGTATCATTTAGGTTAGGTTAAGATAGGTTCAACTTTATTGTCATTGTCGGAGTACGAGTACAGAGTCAACGAAATGAGTTTGACACCCCTGAGCTAAATCAGAGACTGTATGTAGTGTTATACTGTAAGACCTGTGGCTAAATCCTACTTGATGCATTTTTAATTCAATGAGGAAAGGGCACCAGTCTCTAAGAGATGCTCTATATCCAAGCGTTTCTGTTACCAAAACAGCTTAGGCTGTTTGCTGCTAACAATTGACCAAGATGACCTTTTTTTCTACAGTGATCATTTTGATTGGATACTTGAAATTGAAACTGAAATAAAATGTGGAGGAGCCCATTCATCTGATGTTTAGCATTATGAGTCATCACCAAGAGATAAGATCTTCAAGATTTGTAATGAGGACTTTGTAAATAATCATGTAAAGAGAAAAAAGTAAATATTTTTTCTTGGAAATGTAATTAAGTAAAATACAAAGATTTACTTCCAGTCATACTCAAGTAAAGTATAAATACCACAAAATAATACGTAAGTTTGGTAAGGAAGCACAATTACGCAAGTGTTTTTTAGCCCGGTAAAAGTGCAATGCAGTGCAACACCATTTGGGGAAGATGTTAAGTTTCTGATTTGAAGTTTCTAAAACATCAGCATCAGCTTCACAAAGGACACATATAGAAACACTGATCTGAAGCTGGTTATAAAGCTAACACTGTTACAGAGCTCACTACAATCACACTAAACTAATCTTTTTTTTTTATCATACTAACATCTTATTGCTAGATCAGTAAGGCCTATAATGAATATTGCTTCCATCTTCAATACTCAGCTCAAGCCACAGTAGACCTTGTTTTCTGGAATAAGTCCAGCAGTTAGAAGCTTCATACCAGGTAGTAACCATACACTAAGATACACTGCCTGGCCAAAAAAAAGGTCGCTGTTTGGGTTTAAATAAGCAAATACTTAAGAGCCTATGATTGGATCATTACTGCAGTGATTAATATGTTTCAGCTGGCAACAGTTCTTTTAACCTTAACTGATGCAGTGTGTAGCTTCTCATTTCTTAAACAACCATGGCAGATTACGTATCCCATGGTTCGTGGAAAAGATGTTACTGAAGGGGAAAATTGTTGGCCTGCATCAAGCAAAGAAAACAACTAAGGAGATTGCTGAAATCACTGGAACTGGGTTATGAAATGTCCAGTGCATTATTAAAGCCTGGAAGGATAGTGGTGAACCGTCAACTTTACAGCAGAAATGTAGTCGGAAAAAAATCTTGAATGATCGTGAGCGGAGATCTTTAAAACGCTTGGTGAGGTCACATCTTAAAAAAATCAACAGGACAACTCACGGCTATGTTTAATAGTGAAAGTAAGAGCATTTCCACACGCACTATGTGATAAGAACTTACAGGATTGGGACTAAACAGCTGTGTGGCCACAAGAAAGCCATTTGTTAGTGAGGCTAATCGGAAAAAATGACTTCAATTTGCTAGGTAGCATAAAGACTGGACTGTGAAGCAATGGAAAAAGGTAATGTGGTCTGATAAAATCAGATTTACCCTATTCCACAGCAATGGGCGTGTCAGGCTAAGAAGGGAAAAGTGATTCACCCGTCATGCATAGTGCCTACTGTACAAGCCTCTGGAGGCAGTGTTATGATCTGGGGTTGCATCAGCTGGTCAGGTCGAGGCTCAGCCTCATTGTCTGGCAATAAAATGAAGTCAGCTGAGCACCTGAATGTACTGAATGAGCAGGTTATCCCGTCAATGCACTTTTTCTTCCCTGACGACACAGGCATATTCCAGGATGAAAATGCTAAGATTCATCAGGCATAACTTGTGAAAGAGTCGTTCAGGGAGCATGAGGAATCATTTTCACACATGAAGAGTCCTGACCTTAACCCCATTGAAAGTCTTTGGGATGTGCTGGAGAAGACTTTACGGAGTGGTTAGACTCTCCTGTCCTCAATGCAAGATCTCAGCCAAACATTAATGCAACTCTGGATGGAAATAAATGTTGTGAAGTTGCATAAGGTTGTTGAAACAATGCCAGGACGAATGCGTGCCGTAATCAAAGCTAAATGCGGTGCAACAAAATATTAGATTGTGCAACTTTTTTTTTTGGCCAGACAGTGTATTTTGCAGTACTGTGTTGATAGGATTTTAAAACAGACAACAACTGGATCCTATTTTTTTTATAATAAATATGGCTTGGTAAATGGCCTAACCCCTATAATTATAGAAGAATGAGGAGAGCAAGATAATTAAAATAATTAAAACATTAGATTTATGGATTTTAAAAAGCCAAATGTTAATTATTAAAAGTTGTTATTATTAAACATTGTTACTGCTTGTTATCCCATTTTTGGTGTTCACCTTTTATGGCCTGACCACCACTAACTGAAACTTATTTCCATTGTTTTCCAAGAATAACAATGTTTTAAGTTAAAATGAAAGAGGAACTATTTGATTTTTAATGTGGTTGCAAATAAATTTGCTTTACCCATTTACAAGAATCGTTCAACAAGAATTCTTCTCAACATCAGAGACAAAAGGCTACAAAAAAGCTGGCAGTCTGGCTGGGCGACTATAAGTAAACTAAGAGTGACTTGTAGTCAGCTAAACCTAACCGCCTCAGCAGTGAGAGTCCCAGCTTAATCTACTGCCAGTAGTAGTGAGAGTGAAGAAGTGCCTAAGCATCTTGCTCTTTATTAACTGCCTGTAGTCTTTAATATCACACCTAGGAGTTAAGACGAGAGCTGAACTGTAGGCTAGGTCATATTTTATAAAGCACAGCAAACTTAACTGGTAGATATAATATTCAAAAAGAGCATCTTAACCAATAGGATGTTCAGTGTGGCACCCACCAGCTGCAAATATTCCTTTTATGAGGCTTGTGGGTAAACCAGACTCTAGGAATTAAAATAAATTAAAGGAAACTAAAGAATGCAGCATGGTTATAATTTATAATAAGTAACTTTCAAACTAACCCTTTTTTTTGTTATGGCATTTTGTTATGTAACAATATTCCCATTCTTTGTGTACAAGTTGAGTTCGACAGAGATCAGATTGGCTTGATCAATTTTTTTAATGAAAATATATTAAACATATATTTTCCAGTTATGCAATTTACAGTATGTTTTTAACATCGCAAAGATATTCCAAACCCTTAAACACAGATCTGAGGATGAAATTACATTACAACAAATACCAAGTCAATATTTATTTTCACTGTGCTCCTTTTTTTCAAACTGGATAGGGATTCTGTCTATATGCACAACATGTAGTACTTAAAGGTAAAACCACGTTCACCAACTTATTTCTGCTGACAGATTCTGATATTCAAAATACAACCAATAGGGTGTTAAAAAGCCAAGAAAACATTTGAGGCAGATGGATTTTTTTCTCAACATTGCCCTCCAGTGACAAACTTTTTGCAAAAGGTGAGTGAAAACACAACATAGCAGTTGCCACATTACAGTATAGTGAACGAGCCTAATTCTTAGCTGATCTTTAGGGGTTCGATAAAATGTACTATTTTAATACACTAGGCGTGTTTAACTATGAGGTGGTTAAACATTTTTATAGCGCTATTAAAAGAAAAAGAGCCTACTCATAGGAACAGACCTGCCATCATGATTAACAGTCATTAACGGTCAGGAATGTGCCAAAACGAAAAATCTTTTTCAGTTATTAAACAGAACCCTTTGGCTAATATGACCCTGTCCAGCAGGGTATAGCACTGCAATGGAGAACGGCTTTGGCATGCTGCTAGATACGAAGCCTTATCTAGAACATAGGAAAAATCTGGAACAGTGCACAGCAAGTCATAGAGATTTGTTAAAAAAAATGCACACTACGACTGGAGTGGGAGAAAGGTGAGCAAGCATACTGAAAGGAATAACAAGTATGCTGGGAATGAAACTGCTTAAAAGTTAAAAAGATCTACTCTTTTCTCACATGTTTTATAAGCAGTGTATTCCAAATCCAATCTTTTGACTCTGTTTCATTGGAATATTGTAGCAGATAAAGTGAATTGAATTACCTTTCCCTCATTTACGCAGTCTATGTGTACAGTCTACCAGACAGCTCACTAGAATGCTTTGCTCCCACCCTGAATCAGCCCTGTTGATTAAAAATACAAAGCACTGCATGTCTGCTGCCATCACTTCCCTCATGCTAACATACAAATTTATTAAAAATCCTCCTCACTGATGAAAAATGGCATTAAGTACTTCTACATACACATTTAAAATTCTAGACACCCTTAATATCTCATCAGTAATAATAAGAATGATAACAATTATTATAATCAGGGCAATAATTACATTATAACAATAATAATAGTGAATAATGACTAAAAACTACTTTTCAGTTGTTTTTTTTCTCCTCTCTTGTTCAAAAAAGATACAGTTCATCCTTTCTTGTTGACCCACTACTTCCCCATCTTCTTACAGAAACTTATATATTTACATAAATTCATTTACAACCCATAGCACTATTCACTGATAGTGTTTATAGTCTTTTTTTAGGGGAGGGGTGAATAAAAAGCACAAAGCATGGATATGGAACGAGTAAGTGGGACTCCATGCATGTGTGATCTCAGTGTTTCTATACGCTCCCATGTTTGTTTTCACATGGACAGTAGGTGATTGAGGGCCATGCGGAATTGCTGGGTACAGCCAGACAGCTCGCGGACCCTCTCGGTCATGTCCCGTGCTGCCCCTGGAGATGGGTACTGTAGGGCTGCAGTTTTGGTGCTAACTACAATGTCTTTCAGCTTTTCACAGAGCGCGTTGCTGTGCTGTGCCACCCTGCTCCGCACCTCAGGGGACTTGGCCTGGCGTGAGACTGTATCTCCAATGAAGACCAGCTTATGGGCACTGAGGATGACGAACTTGCTGTGGGCGACAAAGATCTTGGGCGGCTGATTGTTGTTGATGGATGAGTAGAAAGCATCGATGGCATTGGTCAGCGTGGTGATGTTGGCCTCACACTGCTCCGAGTAGAATAGGAGCAGTTGCCGGTCACCTGCACACAGCTTGCTGCGCGACGGCGGTGGGTAGTGTGGGGGCGGGGTCCAGCCCGAAATGTCATTGTTGATTGGCCGGCTGACTTCCTGCTCTAGCCTCTCAAACTGTTTGAGCTGCAAGGATGGATGCAAAGGAGAGAAAATCATTATTTTCACAATTTGTCCTGTTTTTAACACAATACCAATATCAAAACTCTGAGTATTGAGCAGTACTGATCTAATCCTGACATTCTTGAAGTGACTGAGCTGGAGTGTTTACAAGCTTCTGATACTAAGTTACACAAAACATCATAGACGTGATGGCAACATGCTCACATGCAAGACCTGTGTTGTGTCATTTAACGTAATGTGTGGTCACAGCATAAGATACAGTATTGTGCAAAAGTCAGAAAAAAAGTACATTCTTTTGTTTTCAATCAAATGGCCATTCAGTACTTATTTATTTGGTGACAAACAATAATGGAGGAAAAATGTTGTTCTTCTTTAGGCTGCTTCCGTTAGGGGTCGCCACAGCGGATCATCAGTCCGCGTATTTGATTTAGCACAGTTTTTACGCTGGATGCCCTTCCTGGCGCAACCCTCCCCAATTTTATCTGGGCTTGGGACCGGCACTGAGAGAGCACTGTCGTGTGCAACCACAGTGGCTGGGGTTGGGTCCCTGGCCGGGAGAGTGTTGAGGCGTAACCACTAGTCCCCCAGGGACTGAATAAAGGGAAAATGTACAGTACATTAATTCCATTTTCAGTCAGCCATGCAGAACTTATTTATGCAGGTCAACATTCAATCAAGTTCAATATTAAAAAGAAAACATTTACAGATTTCATAATGTTTTTACTGTTGAAGACCTTTGTGTGAATTGTGAACAATAACAACAATGAGTAATAATGACAGGAAAATGTATTTAACAGAGAATCAGTAAAAATATTTATTATAGTAACATTAAAACCTGCATAAATAAGTCCTGCATGGCTGTTTGACTGAAAATGAAATTAATGTACTGCACATTTCCCCATCATTCCTCTCATCATTATCGCTTGCCACGAAATGATTAACAATAAGTCCTGAATGGCAATTTCACTGAAAACAAAAAGCACAGTAATGAACATCATATTTAACATTTGATCTGTTACCAAGCCAGCAGCATTTCTGATCAGGCTTGATACCAGTTCTCAGTATTGTATTGATGCATCACTACTAATCATGTTAACACTGGTGTTACGTGCAATGCACCATTTTCATTTTATGTGCTATAATTCCAATTATATGACATGGTGTATTGATGCATTTAGGTTGGCACTTTGAGGAACTCCACTCTCACATATCACATTTCACTTTTGCTTCAGGTCATTATTTTCATATGTGTAGTGTATTTCAGGTTTGCAAAGTCTTTATGCCATATCTGCTTCCTCAACATTATACTATCACTTTGTATTTGAGCTTAACTAAGTTAAACTTTAAAATGCATAATTTAAAATACAAGTATGTTCTAATATATTATACATACTGCTATTTTTTTATCATTCACAGTAGTTAGTGACTGACCTGCTGCTGCTCTAGCTGGGTCTTATTGTGTCTGGTGATGTTGCCTTTCTCCAGCAGCTGTCGCTGGTTCTTCTCAAACTCCTCCTTACCCTAAAAGACAACAAATCCTTTATGGTTTACAGTTTCAAGTTTTTTTCTACCCTGAGATGCCCAGTTAAACTCATGTAGGTAAAAGATCAAGAAAAACACAGAATTTAGTTTGCACTGATTTTGGCATATATGTCATTTCTAATATAGCCAAAAGGAGGCAGTGTGGGTTAAGCAGACAAAGTCATTTTCCATCTGCAATATCTGCAGTCCCTTTGTTTGCCACCATAGTGGTAGACACTTATCAAGAAATAGCTCTTTGGCTGAGAAATGTCTGCAAAAATGTCTGCAAAAAATGTACCACACAGTAAAGTCCATGCAGCTGGAATAAGAGAAGATGTATTTGGGCTATGAAGAGAAAACAGGCCAGAACATGGTCAGGAGTGATTGATGATGACACCTTAAGCACTACACTAGGGGATTAGTAGTGGAGCCCACATGTGGGAGGACATGGAGGCCATTGCTCACTCTGACGGCAGTGCAGCCATGTGAGAAGCCACCTGCACCCTGTCTTCACACCTTAACTTGAAGCCAGTTACAATTACAGCCTAAGGAAGATAGGGCCAAAAAAACCCACAGCACTAGTCTTTTCTCTAGCCTTTCCATATTTAGCACACTGAACTCTTTATTAAGTGATGAGTTAGGTGTTATTGATGAATTATTAAAGCAGGGCTTGTTTGTTCATTTGTGATCTTTGCACCATATATTCAAATATGTTGCAGTAGTTTGTCTAATTTATTTACTTATTTACTGGAAAATACTGCATAGCTGTAGTGGTAATAAGGCATTATTTTTTTTACTGGCGATGGTAAAAGTTAAAGGTCTAGCTTGTTTTGGCTCTTGTACCTGTAAATGTACATAGTCATAGTCCTCCATCCAGCCTTCCTCCGTGGTTTCATAAGGCCGCTCAGGAGCTTCCTCTTCGGCTGTGAACTTGGGTGGCGAGGGCAGGGGACGTGACTGGATGTTGGTCCTGTCGGGTGTGCCTGTCTGATAAGCTGAGACATTAGAGCTGTTGCTGCTCAGCTGGCCCAACACGTCTGAGGTCTGCTGCTGCTGCCTGTTTGTCCGTCTAAAGAGCAAGGTCGCATTGCCATGCAGGAAGGATGCTAGCTGCTTGGTGTCATCGGGCACAGCACGAGCACACATGACCAGCCGGTCCAGGTCGTCCCCACCACTGTTGGCAGCCGGTGCTGGGAGAGCAGCAGGAGCCCAACCCAGGGCATCCAGCGCCTGACTGTGCTTGAGCAGACCTTGGAAGGCCTCGTCCATCTTCTGCACCTGCTTGCTGAGCTTGGCCTGTAGTGTACGATCAGTGGCCTGGGCAGCATTGGCCACAGCACCGCGAGAAAACTCCAGTAGCTCCCTGACTGATGCTCGTAAGCATTCAGATGCCCGTCGAATGGAGGGCAAATTGGCATCCATCTGGGCAGGGCTCCTCCAATCACCACTGACAAAGGACATGAGCATTGAAGCTGAGGTATCCACGGCCTGCTGCAGGCGTGAGAGCCGCTCCATGGCCTGCTCAAGGTCTAGGGAAAGCAGGCGGGTTGGCACTGTACTGTCCCTCACTGGCACTGTGTCCAGGGATGACGTGGACAAGTTACTGCGTGTGCTTCCTGTGCTGGAAGCAGATAGGCGCTTGAAGCTCACTGTCAGTTCCTCTGTGGTAGCACCCGCTGCATCACGTACCACCTGTGGTGGGACATCATAGACATAGTCACCTGATTCCTCAGCAACTGGTGGGCGCTCACGTGGGAAGTCGTAGACGTCACCCTGATGTAGGCTGCTGGGGATGTCATAGATTTCCTGCGCCTCAGCCTGTGGTTTGCCGGCTAGCTGAGGGGGTGGAACATCATACACATCTTCGGGTATCGGTGGTTCAGGATTGGCTGCATTTGGGCTTAGACTCTTAATTTTGGCAAAATGAGGTGGGACGTCATAGGTCTCCTCCTTGATGAGTGCGTCTGGAACGTCCTTACTCACAGATGGGGGGAAGTCATACACCTGGGAAGGAGTGCAGATAAGGAGTACAAATAAGTCTGGTGTAATTTACACTTCTTGGCAACCTAAATCAGACTTTAACACACACATCAAACAGTTATTACATCTTTTAATAATCTACTAAAATGCCCATAAAATTAGCTGGTACCAGAACCCTGACCTGCTGGGTCACAGCCAGTGTTTTCCACTCATTATGCAAGATTTGAAAGGCTGCAATATTCCTGTTAAATGCAATAACCCACAATTACAATATTTAGCATCGTATTTCACTAAGTTCACACATCTCTAAACTAACAAACTTGTCTCTTTTGAGAGATCTCTCAAGCTCAAAGATGTTAGGTGTCCTGCATTTTATCTAACTGAACCATGTCTCTGTGTATGTATGCACGTCTCACCATTTGCTGGGAGAGCAGCTGGATCTTGTCCACACTTGGGGGGGTGTCATAGATTCCCTGTACATCTCTGCTGGTTGGTCCTTTCATTACCATGGGAGGAGTGTCATATACCTGAGTATAAAAAAGCACAAACACATTGAAAATATGAAGGTAGTTTTGAGGACATTCTATCTTTTCCCTCACTCTTGCCAGACCAAACCCCGAAACCCCCCTCCAATGCTTCCCTACAGCCATTGATATTTTTCGGTGTCCTCCTCCTTCCCTCCCACCATTCTCATCCATATCATGGTGGAACAGAAATAATTGATATAGCTGCATGAAAAAGAGTCAGGGTAGCAGACATACGATAAACACGATAGCGCTCCACTGCCACTTAGAATCCCATATCACACTTACACACACCCACATGCACTGAGAGATCAGTGGTGCATGACAGAAGAATGTACCTGATGGGAACAATCAGCAGATTTGCTACACTTAATCCCTCACCATCCCTAACACCAGTCCTTCTGCTACCTGTCATATAGCCCTTTTCCACTGTCATATAGCCCTTTTCCCCTTTTCCACAGTTTCTGTGCACCCCAGTTCAGCAGCTTTTTTGTGCTAGAACCAAAAACTGGTGACATCGGGGCTCTGTGGAAGGTGTCTTCTAGTTGGAAAGACAACTCGAACTTCTCAATTATTTTCATGACTGCCATTCAAATATATGACATAAACAGTGCATACACTGATTAGTAACATACAACACAATAAGCACACGTCTACACTAATGCCTATGTTTACATACCCAATGAACAGCATGTGATTTATGCTACAAATGAAGCTTAAGTTTCATTACATTTTAAACAAAGGGGACACGTACAGTTTGGGAATACAGAATAAAGAAAATAAAGAAAAAAACACACCCACATGACTAATGAACACATATGCATGTATCTCCACCTAAAGGCAACCACAATGATAACTTCTTACAATACTTGTACACAAATATTTCATATAAAGCTTCATGTTGCTCTGTTATTTCTCTTCAGCTCTATATCATCCTCTGAGCATACACATGGAGAAAAGTGGGTAGAGGAGGCAGAGGAGTGAATATTCTCCATGTCCTACTAGAACAGAGAGATTATTGAGGCAGCTGGATGAATAAGAGTCAGGGGAGCACTGCTACATGTAATAGGACCCACTGCCACTGTTATTCTCAACTGTTATTCTCCCATCTCTCCCTCTGTAGTGTCTGATCACAACCTGGTACAAGCCAAACACCTTCTTTGTCAAACCACTACCTTATCTGCACTCTCTAAGGCATTCTTTATCTCCTTCCCCCTTACTCTTTCCTTCTCTGTATCTTTCTCTCCACTCCCCACTCTTTCCTTCTCTGTATCTTTCTCTCCACTCCCCACTCTTTCCTTCTCTGTATCTTTCTCTCCTCTCCCCACTCTTTCCTTCTCTGTATCTTTCTCTCCTCTCCCCACTCTTTCCTTCACTGTCTAGCTGTGTCGCAAGGTTGTGTGTGTGAATGGTCCTTGCCATGGGCCAGTTTTACTCGTGTGTGTGTGTGTGTGTGTGTGACACAGAGTGATGCACTGAGGGACAGATCTTGCTGACAGCCATTTCAAGCTCACAAGTGTACACATAGACTTTCTCCCAGACATACACTGTAGTCCCAGGATATTTGCTTCAGACAATTTGAAAGGAAATTCAGAAACACACACACAAACAAAGTCGACCTTCTTTTTCAAATGCCTCTAGCCACTGAAATATGTGCTTCCCCTGCGAGTAATGCATGACCTCCTCCAAAAATAAACTCCAATCCAATATGAGTTTGACAATACAGACTAGAAAAAAAAAGAGAAAAAGAGTGAGGGAGGGAAGAGAAGGGAAAGAGAACGAAAGCAAAAGAGACTCTGAGATAGCATGGATTTAATAGTCCAAGCACATCAAACATTAATGAGAATGGAAACACTTTACAGACAAATGACGCCTGGCAGAATGTCTGAGCTAACAGAGAAAAAGTCAGCCATCTATCATCTGCACACGCACACACACACACACGTCAGTCATGTTTATGACACAAAAAATTCTAATTGTACAGGAAGGTTGGATATAAAAGTGCAGATATTAATATGGCAATGCCATATTAGCACGTAGCTCAGTGAAGTGCAGGTGGCTGTACTGAGCTCAGCTCGACTCTTAATTACTGTCCTACAGCCGCAGTGGAGCTCAGTTCTGACCTTCAGATTTCAGGGGATTCTGGGTAGCTCACCTATTGTTCATGGCTGTGGCTCAAGTGAAAGTACAAAGGGTTGTGCTGTCTTTAAGTGCTGTCCTGGCCAACTTGCGTGTGTGCTAGGTCACATAGACCAAATGTACTGAATCTTACATAAAGTGTGTGGAGCAGCTGCTTGACTGGTTGAAACAACACTAGAATTCTTTAATCAAATGGTGTAAAATCAGCATGTGTATATACACCTATCTGCAGATATAGTTATTTTCCTCATTTTCACCAAAACTGTATGCTCAGTGGTCATTATACCTCATCTGATCTGATACATTTGATTTTAATAACCTGTTCTTAATGTGCAATTACCTGCTGGATATATTGGCCACGGGTAGGTGGAACGTCATAGATGTCCTGGGAGGTAGGCAGGTGTCGGGGGACATCATACTCATCTTGTTCTGTGTTCCCCGTGTCATACACATACATTTGGCCAACCCGTGTGGGCACCACCACCTGAGACAGAGACAGAAGGACCAATAAAATGTTAAATATACAATCTGTTTTGCTTTGGAGGAGGACAGTCAGCAGCACATACAAAGCTTCTCTGCCTGGATTACACTCATCTTTACAATAACTGGCAAAGGAAATAGATTTGTCTCAGCTGGCAGCTGGGGCCCAGACTGCACTTTCGTTAAAGCATTTGTTTTCTGAAACTTTATAACTGGCACTAAATTCTGCTCCAGTGACCTTTATGCCATGTTGTTCCCTATCATTTCCATCTGAACAGGGGTCCTTGGGGGTCACCGTGGGAACAAGAGCTGTCCTATTGTCTGCCTGTTTACTCTCTCTCTTATGGTGTCAGAACTGTGTCAACTTTCCCAGCCTGAGAAAGAAAAACACACTCATCGTCTTATTTTGACTACACTGCAGCCTCGCAACACTGAGATGTCTACTGCTCACTGATACATGGGCCATAACACCACTCCCTTTCATAACAATGTGACTGAATATGTCTACTCAAAATAACATATTGTATTCTACTGTAAACCATAGTATTATATCAAGATGCATTTAGTTATCCTTAGCTATTCATACTGTAGGTGTTATATAAGAGGCATTCATTTCTTTGGAGTATGTATAGCTCTGTGCATGTGTCTGGGTGGAACATACAAGGAAAGTAAATTGTGTGTGTGTGTGTGTGTGTGTTCTTATTAGGTCTAATTTATCTATGACACTGATCCCTTGAGGCTGGAGTCACTGAAATATATCTGTACTTCAGTCAGACCAATGTATCCTTCATTCAATCCCTTATAAACACTATCTCACCATACCACAGAAAAATACCCCATCACCACTATACACATACACACACACAGACATATACACTCATTCCAGTGAAGTAAACACTAATACAGGAATGTTTGCAATGGGGTTTTCGGAAAGATATGGGCAACCAAATTAGGCCATTCTTCTTCTTAGAGTCAAATAAAGACAATTTTATTGATAAGGATTGATGGGCATAAAAATTGTGAAATTTAGGGCAAGTCGATGGCTGTTTTCCCAGTGTTACACATCACTGCCAAAAATACAAAAGAATCTGTTGTTCATTCTTATTAACTTTTTCTAGTGATGGAAATCAGGCAGGATGAAGAGCCTCACACAGAGAGATGACAATTAGAACATTAGTTGAAGCCTTGGGTATCTTGAGGTATATGAATACAAATTTTTCTTCACCTTCACTCTAGAAGTAATCTCTTTGACATCATGTCTTACATGCATGCACTCAGTAATGCAGTAAACACTGCCTGAAAAATCCTTATCTAATTACTGACCCTCATCCTGTAGCTCATGATGAGAAAGAGTCACTGAACTTCAACTTTGTGTGTATATTTGGAAATGCGCTGAATGACTAATAAAAGTCTCTCTGATCCTGTAATAATATTTGCTCTCTCTCCCGTGCCGATGGCCTGTCACTAGCTATGCGTAAGTTGTTAGCCATTAAACAAATCTGACACTATGTCGCTGCTAATTCAACTCAAACTCCTCAAGTGTGTCATCCCATCCTCCCATCTCTCTCTGCCACTTCAGAAATGAATGACTACAGAATGGCACATTATTCCTTATTTCTGACAAAACCGGCACAATTCAGTCTCCCTCCGCCTCTCTCCCTGCTCTGTCACCGCTCCCCAGTCACGGCTGTAGCTAATGGGAACATTCTCCATGGTGCTGTACACACTTTCACACACATTTAGGCTCCTCTGCAGGTGTGTGACCTTACATTACACACAGGAGATGGCCTGTTTTACTGTACTGCAAATTCTGAGATAACACTTGCGTACCAAAATAAAACCAGAATGTGTGTGCCTCATGGTCCAGGGGCCAAAATGCTCACACAATTTATAATTCGCTTCCTCTGGAGAAGCCATTATAAACCATAAGAGAAAAATGTAGAGATATCATGTAAAGGATACATATACAATATATGCACGTATACAACGCAAGTTAACCCAGTAAGCACCAATGGCGCACTTTCATGTAGTTTTTTTTTTTTTTTTTTACAATTTACATCTTGGTTAAATATCTCCATTAGTATATTACATAGTTTAAGGGAATTTTAGTAAAAATTCACAAATATTCCCTTAAACTATTTATATTTGCATTTCTGTTGATATGAGACATGATGTGTGTAAGCTTTTCATTATGTAATTATTAAGGAAACAGAGTACCATTTTACAATAAATGGTGGAAACCTTAAGAATTGGGAATTACAATGACCTGACTATTTTTTATTTGACAATATACAGTATATAGTTTATTATCTATATCATGTAGTGACATTGGATTGAATGTCTATTAATAAATATACCTAAGTATTTATATTCAACATTTTATACATTTTTTCTAATATTTTCACAGTCTATATTTTACAGTCTAATTATATTTTGCTAAACAATCAGTGTTTTATATATGTGTATATTTTATTTCGATATCCTCCCCTAAAAAACAGAATTGTTTAGTGTTGGATGGACTGTAAAAATTGAAGTTTTTTTCATTTGGCAAAATTAAAAATTTATCGTATAAGAGGCCCTCCAAGTTTTAATTAATAATGTATCAAGTTCTTTTATCCTAAATAACATGTTACGTAATATTAACCAAAAAAAAGAAGAAATAAAAAAGAAGGGAACAAGTAAGGCTTGTGTTAGAAGGATTACACTATAGAGAAATGCAGATAATCCTTTGACCCCTAGAGCTATACATGAAAACAATCCCCCATGCATTTAAATAGATTAAAAGCCACATTATCCACAGCTAAACGTGCCAGTCCCTTTGAATACCTTTCACTTTTGCCTTCCGCCCTAAGCACCTTCAGGAGCCCACTGAGACCCACTGAAGGGCTTTCCGAAAGAAACAGCAATCAATAATGTGAATTATCAATGAGTGTGGCAGAGAGCCATATGGTTCACCGACTATCACCCAACCTCTCATCAATGTAACTAAAAGGATGCTTGTAAATGAATGAGAAGTGAGTGTGTGTGTTTGAGGAGGGTGGGGACCAGCTGTCACAACATTGATGGGTTGGTTGCCTTAACGATGATGTCACTAGGAGACGTGGGTCCTCCGCGGTGCCGTGCTGGACAAGGGGAGATAATAATGCAGCAGTGACCGTCTGACCGCCAGGACAGCTGATCAGAAGTCACGATCACAAAAGCCCACCGTGTGTATAAGGGTCACCACTGAAGTGAGGAACAGATTGCATACCATCAGTCCCCCCAAGCACCACTACAAAGTCTAAGGACTCCCCATGACACTAGCTGTGACCCCAGCTGACACAGTAACACATGCCACCACTCAAAATTGGTATTCAAGCCACTTGGGAAAACTCTCCGAAAGACATGTAATGTACCAGAGGGAGTAATGATATTAGTATTTATAGATGATGAAATACATTTTTTAATTATGCCATTGATGGGGGGTGTGGAATAAAACCGATTAAACATCAAATTAA
Organism: Pangasianodon hypophthalmus; assembly: GCF_027358585.1. Taxonomy (NCBI): domain Eukaryota; kingdom Metazoa; phylum Chordata; class Actinopteri; order Siluriformes; family Pangasiidae; genus Pangasianodon; species Pangasianodon hypophthalmus. Next base: position 15,536,497 of record NC_069715.1, on the reverse strand, counting down.
GGAGTTGTTCTTTTTATAGAGTATAATAAGCAATAACAATAAGATAAGAATATAAACTGACTAAATAATTTTTCTCATTCTCTCTCAGCTGTTTAAAATCATCACCATAGTAACATTATCTTACACTTAAGATTGATTAATAATCCTGACTGTGTGTAAATTTGAAAATCATATTAATGCTTATATCTTCATGATGAAATTAGTGTGTCCGTCTTTATTTTAAATTGGACTGTACTATTAAGCTTCGGTAGTTAGTAAAGTTAACCTTAATGAAAGTAGTTGAACACAATGCACTGGCTGGCCACATAACATGAGCTTTGAGTACAAAGAATGATCAAATTTCAAACGTTTTCGCATTTCAACAAAGCGCTCTCTCTCATCTCATACATTTATATGTATTGACTCAATACACACAAGTTGATATATAAGTGGTCATGCATGACAATACACTGTTAACCCCAACAACTCACACACTGGCCATCTGTGGAGCAAGCTGTCCTCTTGTCTCTGTGGTTTTGTTTTAGGTCACCGAGTGCAGGTAGGGGGTCTCCGTGTGTGTGTGTGTGTGTGTGTGTGTGTGTGTGTCTGGGTGGCGTTCACGTTGCCATTGTTCAGTCAGAGATGAAATGTTTTACTACCTCCACTGTCCACAGCACTTGTGTCTGCATCTGTTTATTCTAAGAATGGGGATGAGGGCAGGATAAAGCCAAATCATTTCTACCACAAGAGGAAGGCTTACTTCATTTGCACAGTCTCAGAAATGCATCCTGGGAATCTCTGCACTTGGTGCTTGCCATGTAATGGTGTGTAATGCACATGTACTGTATATGCCGTGTATCATTACACCACAACTAATGTGTCTATGTCATGTATTTTATGAAATCGCAGCCATTAAAGGTGGGGTCAAGGGTTTTTAAGTCAGAAGACTTTTGTAGTATTTGGTGCAGTTCTCTTCAAACGTCAATATAATATCTGCCATTGGAAAAACTCTAGTCTCTGTGAAACCTCATCCTGTGTAAATAGGACAAGAAATAAATGATGTGGACCACCGACACCCAGCCAGTCAATACAAGTAGGCATATTCACTGTTAATTCAGATATGTCCCATCTTGCACTAGTATTCGGGCATGTTTTGGAGGGCGTGGCTTTGGAGAGGCCACTCAAGGAAAGGCTATACTTGTTCAAATTTTAGCCCACTAGGTAACTTCAACCAAAACAAATCTGAGGTTCACACAGAACAACTTTACAGAGAGCTATGTGCCAATACATTCCTCATTAATTTTTTATTTGTGTGTGCGTGTGTGTATGTGTTTGTGTGTGTCTGGGCAGAACGGGCTATAAATGCAAATAATCCAGAGAGTTCTCAGCTGGGTTGTGTGACAGGATGTCATGTGAGTGCCAAAGCAGCTGCCTCCTCAGCTACACACACATATACACACTCCTACATATAGTAGCCTTTCTAGGGCATCCAAGCAGCTGTGCTTTCAAAGTGCCCAATCCAACACACTTTGATTTTCGCTCTTGGGTTCAAGGTTTTTATTGCAACTTCACTGAAGTTACTTTTTTATGGCAGCTTGATTGAAGTCAATCTTTCTCCATTTTCATGGCTGGTTTAATGTGGGCACTGCTAGTCTGGAGTTGACATGAGAGATTGCAATCCCCCCTCAGCCTGAAGAATGGTTAAAGCCTAATTTAAAGAGGCTGTAGAACATGCAGCTGCTGTATGAGCGAGATCAGAAGCAACAGCAGTAGTAAAGGAGACAGAGTGAGAAATGTATAGTCTTCCTCTCCTGCCCTACACCCAATGCTGGATTAATAAGTGGCTAATTAATTCCGCACTTGTGTATATGAGCGCATGTGTCAGTTTGCGAGTGCCACGTGGCATGTGCCATGTGTGCTGATTTAGACGGTCTACAGGGCTGATGGAGACAGAGAGACCCCATCCTTAATCCACACAGAGCCATGCTAACAGTCCTAAGACCCCCAAACACGTTCTCCACATCAATGCCATGACTGTGCTGGGTGGGATAGCATGCTGCTCCTCACATGCAGACAGTCAACCTTTTTCAACTGCACTGGAACTAGGACCATGCTTCTCCATTTCTCTGTGAGTCCCCTACCAAAGGTTGGGACCAACAAGAAGTAATGGTACTACCAGTGCCGAGCTTTGTTTAACAAGATTTAACAAATTTGTTCATAAATCGTTCACAGGAGCATTTATGAAAGAAATTCATGAAGATTCAGTTTCAGCTTGTGTACATTTTGCACATACGAAGACTTACTAATGCAGAATTTCAAATTGTATAATTGACAAGAGTATTTGCAATTTTATATATGTATGTCAGCTGTTTTATTCCTCAACCTGCACAAATGTTTAATTTCTCAAAAACTGTACCAGCCCAAAGATTTTTAAGACACAAAAGCTATAGAAACATGTTCATTCGCAATCATAAAGGCTGTGACTTTACTACACCTTAAGAGTGTTGATATTATACTTACATTATGTTTATTGTTTTGTCAACAGTGGATTACAGTCACTGTAGGTTCATCATGGTATAGATTTTTATCTTGTTTTGACTGACAAAATAAAAAAAAAACCTACATCATTTGGTTGCAGCCAATATTAGCTGATCAACCAAACACTTGATTACAGAAAGCTGTAATGACAGTGACAATGCATTCACTTTTACCACCATCAATGTGACCGTTACATTCATCTGCTAAATTTGCCTGGAATGAACGAGAACCCCAAGTTCTGTTGCTTCCTGTTCAGGCCACTTCTTGCTCTTTCTCTATAAGACCTGGCCTCAGTTCTAATATTCTAGCTCTCTGAATTCTTTTGCCTTTTCCCTGGTCTCCCTGAGGTGCATCCTCATTTACTCTCTGCATTTCTAACCCTCTCTGTCTCCCCAAACCAATTTATCTCCTGCATGCTTGAATGCTACTTATGCTTAACAACAACACTTCACTTTTGCCCTTTATCTCTCTTTACTCCCGGTTTTTATTCATATTCTGGAAATAGGAGCGTGAAACTGTCTGAATAAATACGTGTGAGACTACACACACATGCACGCACACACAAACACACACACACAAACTCTCACTTTGCTTTTGGCAACACAACAGTCAAGCTCATTTCCAACACCCATTAATAAGAGCGGGATAAGTGTGTGTCCTTGGAGACCACATCAGACCTGTTGCCTGTGATCAAAGGTTAGCCAGAGACTGAGACCAGCATGTGAGAGAATGTGCTTGTGTGGGAAGTATATTATTGGCAGAAACACACACTCCATCATTAAAGATTTCTGGATTTCCGACACTAGAAACAGGATATTATCTTTATGAATTGTGTTTTATTTGATTCTAGATAGCGATTAGATGAAGTGGACACACATTTGGTTTCCATTAGAATACTAAGAGCAGATCTAGTCTCCTTTCATGTGTGCCCTTCAGGAGAGGAGAGGACAGTAAAACATCATAATGATCACTAAAGAGGTGAACATGGAGTTTAGCCCTGCAGCAGCTGCCTAACATGAACCAATTAGAGCTTGAAAGTTTGTTTACTACAGCGAACACACGTGATACGTGCACACACATAGCTAAAATGCACACTCATCAACAATGGATGAATGTGTGTGTGCGTGTGTGTGTGTGTGTGTGTTACACCAGGCTCCCCATGCCTACACTCTGCCATGCACTTTTTCAAATCTGTACAGTACAAAGCCAGCCCTGTGCCCTGTTCTAATATCTCAGGCCTTTGATGAGAGCCACTGGAGCACAAATAAAGAGGCTGCAAGAGCCCTCGTGTTTATACTAAGGGGCAGCGCTGGGCTCATCCTCCCTCCGGCTCTGTCCCAAACCCATACTGCCTTTGTGGGCAGCTAATGAAAGGCCACAGGCCTTGGCTCCGCATGGGAAACCAGAGCCTTCCTCCCTCTCTTCATCTTCCACCTGCCGTGCTCACCACAACAGCTTTGGGCCTGGTGTCCTCTTTCCCTGTAACTCCCTACTCTTTCCTTTTTTCTTCTTCCGTGTCAAGCTAGCAGAGCAGAAAATGAGTCCACAGCAGGTAAAGGAGGACATCCCGCTAGACAAAGAAGCAGAGCGGTGTCTTCATAGACAATGACAGACATTCACTGACCTCTTAACTCTTTCCTGCAGGGAGTGGCGCAGGAGTGTTGGGGGTGTGTGTGTGTGTATGTGTGTGTGAGTGTAGGGTTCACAGATGGAGACTCTGGAGAATTGACATACCAGCAGGCAGAGAAGAGCAGGTGGCACCACCTGCACAACTAAATGGGCAATCACAGTCACCTACACTCCAAAAGAGCAACCTGAACTCTTTCAGCTAGCACACTTTTGGTGTTATTGCTGGCAGACACGTTTTGTATTAATTACATATTATTTGTATCTCACACTTTAACTCAATCCTACATGCATCTTTGTAAGTAGAAGTTATTTATTTTATATGTTGTTTTATGTAAAGATATTGTGGCACATACAGTACATACTTCATTTCCCGAATGAAAATGCTGACTCAAACCAGAGTCCTCCTAACCCTGGCCAATCAGCAGCCATCTTGGCATCAGTCCCGCACAGTTATTTTCAGTAGTACAGTACGAGGCTCCTATCTACTTGAATGGGGAGAGACCCATATATCTGAAACGGTACGACAAGACGATCTTTCAAATATGGATTTGAAATATATTAAAATCTGATGGCCTATGGTGTTAAAATATTAATAATAATAATAATAATAATAATAATAATAAAAACACTGGGTACTGTGCATGATAAGCCAGGCTTTTTCACTAATGTCTTTATCAACAAGGTGTTTGGCTTTTTTTTGTTTTTTTTATAATTTACGTAATACTGCCACCATGTTGCACATTACACAGTGCCCCATTCATATTTTAAGCAACTGATCTGTCTCTGCTACTCACTGAAACAGAACATCCACTATGACATTTCATCAGATACACACTGACAATGAAATATTACTGAAATGTTATGTTCCACTTGATTCATTTTTATATCTGTGATCAAGTAAATACCAAAACGATTTATTTATGTTTATGTATGCATGTGTGTATGTATGTATGTAGTTATTTATTTGATTGTATTACTCTAATTTGGATTTTAAATGGTACAGAAGGATAATTACGTGTTTCATCTCCAAACAATTTCAATAATAATGTTTTCAAATATTGTTAAATATATGAACATTTCTAAAGACGTTTCATAATTTGTTCCTCAATTTCTGGCTGCTGGCAGCTAAACAATTCATTAAATTGACAGATCAGATTGTCAGATTTATAGATATGTTTGTGAAATTATACCATCATGCATTTGGAGGGTAAAAAAGTGTTTTGGGGTGTTACACAGAAGAAATTTTTCATATAACACATAGTAAGGTGACAAAAATCAATTCGGAATTCTGAGGTTAAAGTTTATTATGCAGCTCTTCTCTCTCTCTCTCTCTCTCTCTCTCTCTCTCTTTCTCTCTTGATCTAACTTTATCTTTCCTCCTAGAGCCACTTATTACTCTAAGCTAAAAGCAGTCCTTTAGTATGAGCTGTTCTTCAGTTAGTCAGAGGAATGTACGGAAAGAGACATGCAGGAGATTACAGCCCTGCCAGGGGAATGCCCACAACTCACACACATACACATACACAACAAGAGAAAGAAAGCACTGCATGCCCTGTGTGTGTGTGTGTGTGTCTGGCTGTCATAATGGAACAACACTGAAAATATTCACAGAAAACTTCTCATAATGTTAAGGTGTATGTGAGGCACCAATACACACTCACCAAAATAAACACATCTACATTTTAATTGCAGACTCATACAGTTACATCACATTGAAGCAGGTTGTGACGCTGAAACACACACCACACACAAGATATATGCAGGTGTTTAGTACCATAGATTAACACTACTATATGATTCTAGTTTCAACAGACTGCTGAGAGCTCTGTATCATGCATTCTTTTTCTGCACGTGCTCACCAGTACCTCTCTATTTCCAATAAGAGCTGCTGCTGCAGATAAGCTTACACACCCTTCCTCCTCCCCTCTCCTCCTCCTCTTCCAATTCGTCTGCCTGTTCCAGTGAGCAATAGACCGGCACATAGTCCCCTGAGATTATACATTTGCTTTCTGGGCAGAGATTGTGACAGAGCCAAATAAGTGGAATTTTAGACTGGTATTCACATCAGATCACAAGTGGTCAGCTGAGACCTACAGGCGTTCACACCTGGCCTTTTCTTGTGTCTTGAATGCATCTTCTCTGACCACTTGTGTTGTGATGTGTAACATTTCATAACTAGAAAGCTTTGCCAAATCTGCAACAAGCAACATGATAGCACTTCAAAAGCAGTCTTAATATTACTAGCCTAATATCAAAACTCAAATAAATGTATATATTAAGCCATCATGAGGTTTATAAGAGCTTTATATGTAGGCTACTATTAAAGGCAGACTGCATGGCATTTTGTGCCTCTTTCGTTCAGCTGAACACATTTCATGTGCTTTATTTATCAAATTACAGAAACTGAAAGGAGCTCCTAACCAAAGAGAGGAAACTTAAAAAAAAAAAAAGATTTTGGTTTTGCCTGGTTGTTACTGCATAGTGGGAGCACACTGGCACTGGTTCAAGCATTTCCCCTCACAGGCATACATATCTCACACACACACACACACACACACACACACAGAGTTGTAAAGTTCTGATGAACAGTGCACAAGGCTATAAAACCACCATCGCAGGGATTGTTAGCACTGGATTGTTTATCATTCTTGAAGTTGAAACTAATTTTATTTGTTTTGTCCGAATGTCTCACATTATTGTGGACACACATCTCATTAAGTTGTCAAAAGCTGATTTTAGTGGCATTACATCCATATCTTACTTATACTCCCTCCCATGAAAATACACCATCCCTGACCACATGCACAGTATTTGGTGCTCCATTCCCATCAGTACTGTTTATACTGATCACCACTGACACAAGGAGAAAATGCTATAATAAAAGTTGCAGTTGTTTTGCTATAAAATCTTAACAAATGCCTTGGTCAATATAAAGTATAAGGATTAATATTAGGAACAGGTTGTATAGTATTTATACTTCATCAAATCAAGTCATCCATGCATATATGTGCCATTTGTTCTTTTCTCACAATGTTAAGCTTTCTTTCAGTTCAGCTTTCATATGGTTCTGTTTACTCAAAGAGGTCAATGTGCACACAGAGCTGTAATTGCCACATCCTTCTGGTTAATGTGTAACTAAGCAACCAGGGAGTGTGTTAGCGTCATTAAGGTATACAGTTAGGAAATACTACCAGCATCTTAGTCAAAGGTGTGGAAGGATTAGAGTTGGCTCATTGTCTTACTATACGTGCTATGACTTTGCTACAGGGAAAAGTACAAAAAAATACAATATACAATAATATACAATGTTCCAACTTATATAGGCCATGAATAATGAATACATATACTTGTTATGTTTATTAGACCAACTTCTGAGGATTTCTGAGGATTCTGACTGTATTTGTATTTGTTTTACATATTTGCTTTCCTGGTTATAGTAAGTACGGCTGTTGCCATGGATTTTGAGGTGGGTTTGTAGCATTCTGTTGGCATAGTAATAGGAAAAAATATAAAGAAATCCACTGGCAGTAAAAAACAACACTGAGAGAGAATGAACGAGGAAGAAAAAGAGACTAAAACTTGCAGGCAGAGTGCACAGGCATTTCAGTCTCTCAGAAGAGCATGCTTGAGCTTTGAGGGTCGTGTGCCGACACACCCCATCTGAAATCTGCTTTGATGTGACACCACTTCCAGCTGCTTTTGCTGCTTTAGCACAGTCAGCCCCCAACATGCCATTCACCCCTCAGGGACTAGGCAGCTGAACTGGATATGCCCCCCATATTAGCTTGTTATTCTTCAAAGATGGACTTCACTAGCCCATGTATATACACATAATGACACACACACACACACACACTCCAGAATCATCTGTCAAGTGCTGTTCAGCCTAAATGTGGTACATACAGTTTCCTGTTTTCATCAAGAAGGACTGAGGGAACAAGGTTGATCCTTCACTATCTTTTATTTGGGTATATGTGAGTGGGTATGGCTCACCATCCGTTTTCTCAGGATGAAATCCATATTTTATAATGAGAAAGTGGCAGGAGTGATGGTTGGAAAAGAGGGGGCAGAAGGACACTAGAGGACATTACAGAAAAAAAACATATATGATCGCAACCATTTGCTAAAGCAACTTTTTAAAAAATGCCAATATAATAAAAATCTGAAAATAAACAGGATGGAACTGACCAGCTTTTGATAACAGCTACAGTCTAAAATGGGATCTTTACAAGAACATTGCAGAGAAACTGAGAAAACATTCTGGAAGTCTCATGGAGCAGTTTGTTATGTGTAAGATATGAGCCAGACTTTAGGCATAATGATTGTGTTATCACCAATATGTGAGCTCTAGCATGACACCAAACCCCTGAGCATTGATCTCCTCAGCCCTCGTCTCAACCCTGGCCTTGACTACTGATCGGTGACACTATACTCAATTCTTATCTCACTGCTTACCCCCTGCAATGACACATACGTGCCTCTTTCTCTGTTTTACTAATCAATCGAGTGTTTCGGGGATGTCCAGAAGTGTCCAGTCATTACACAGAAGTCATTTGTGCATGGTCTTATGCAATACACAATTTGGATTATCGACATTCAGTCCAACTACAAACACCTGCTCAAACAGTTCACTGCTATAACCCCGTGTGAGACACCTTGAAAACAAAGCATGGTGGTGGTAGCTCAGTTGTTAAGCTGCCACTGTTGGGTCCTTGAGCAAGGCCCCTAAACCTCAACTGCTCAGCTAAATTGTAAATTGCATAAAAGCATCTGCCAAATAAGTAAATGTAAAGCAACTTCTTGAAATAGCAACCTTTATCAAAGTTCATAATGCTTTTATTGTACTCTGAACCATGCTACTACCATGATTTTATTGCGTTACCTGACAATAGCTATGGTTAGTATGGTTAGTACTACCATAAACATGCTAGGTTTACTATGGGGTTTTATGGTGTCAGTGTTTATTATACTGTTTATTTAGTCTTCATACTTCCATGGGTTTGCAATGGTACTTTAGAGTAACTATGTTTGTTATATACTTATGATACTGCCAGGGTTTTACTATGGTATCTTATGATAACTATGGTTGTTATACTCTTGACCATGATATTACTATGGTTTTAATGTGGTAATTATTTCTGTTATGTTATTAATAGTAAATATATGACGGTCATGAGATAAAGGAACTCAAATTTAACCTAGATGCTTTTTCAAACCTTAAGAACAAATAATGTCCCTGAGTGGAGGAAAGTGGGTAGAGGTTTCCAGGACACACTGGGGAAAGAGCTGTGTCACTCCTCTTTCCCCTCCATTCCACAATTATTTCACTTCACTTCATTCACTCCTACTGCTGATACGCCCCTGGCATATGGCTCTGTGCTCCTGACAGTCCCAGGGGTAGTGGTGCTGCCCACTGCGGAAGACCTGAAGATACCCACTGAAAATCGCCTACTCACCTCCCTCAACCCTACAATGTCCACAGTCCCCACTACTACATGCTACTGAATTATTTATTACATTATATTTCAGTCTATCCACTCTCTCTCTCTCTCTCTCTCTTAAATGCTTCTTGCTTCTCCTGCATATTCTAAACTCTTTCTCTTTCTTTGTTCCTTTCAGCCTCTTGCTGGCTGCACTATAATAAAAATTTTTATTTCTCATGTGAATCTGTTAAAGTGAGAGAAAACTGACTACTCTATCTTTATGGGCTTCCTGTTGGGTTCTTGGTGTGCTGTGTGCTAATAATAATAATAATAATAATAATAATGAGACCCAGCTCCAGATTTTGGGTTGTTTGAGCAGAAACAGTAACCTTTGTCTCTCAGGTGTTCATATGACAAGTTTTAGATTTCAGTCATAATACGTTAAACTGGAACTGAAGACCAGTTCCTGTTCTGGGTTGTCTGTGTGTGCATTTTCCCTACCTTTCCCAAGGTCTTGGGGGTGTCCCAGCCTCTCTTCTCCATGGAGGGGGGAATCTGGTAGACCTCTTGTTTCTGGTTCAAAGAGGGGGGCACCTGGTATATATCCTGTCCTCCACTTGTGGGTGGTACCTGGTAGATGTCTTGGCCTGGTGTGCCCATGGAGGGTGGCACCTGGTAGATCTCCTGCCCAGCTGGGTGATATTTACCAGCACCTTGTTTCTGTGTGAGGGGTGGAGCTTTGGGCTGGGTTTGTGGAGTCTGGGGCCCAGTGGGCACTTGATACAGGCTGGGAGGGCTAGTACAGGCTGGGTGCATGGCTGTGTACTGGGCAGCGGGCGAAGGCTTGGTGTAGGCACTAGGTGGAATGCTGAGGTGGCTCTGAGTTGAGCATATTGGGGAGCTGGAAGACTGCTGCTTGTCATACATGCCCACCAGGATCTTGAGTCGGTTACCTGGTACAATGCCCTGGCGCCCATGCAGTGAGCAGAGCCACCAGCCGTCAAGGCCTTGTGTGTCCCGCTCCAGCACTGTCATAATGTCACCTTTCCGAAAGGAGAGCTCGTCTGGAGACTCCGCCACATTGTCATACAGAGCCTTGGCCAACACGTTCTGGTTGAGAGAGAGAAAATAAAATGAGTAATCAACAACACTCTTCATTAGGGCATGTTTTGATTTGCATAAAAGAGGATACTTAAAATGCTAAATAAATAAATAAAAATTTAGAAAACACAGCTGAGAAAAGTTAAAGCCTTAGAAGCCCACAGTGACACCAGAATCTTTTATCCATGTTGACTATATTTATTTAACCACTGACTATAGCTCTAAACTGTACCTTAAGTGGAATATACAAGCATCAAATAAACTAAAGAAAAGGTGTTTCTCAAGAAATTACTTGGACAGTTAAGTTATAGCTTCATAAAAGGGATTTACATGGAACCTTTTCTGAAAGGAAATCCCTCTGTACTCTGGTTATATATAATAACATCATGGGTCCCCCACATAACATCTTTGGGTGCCAACTTTTTTGTTACAACTTGGCTTTACATGTATATGTATATGTATATGTATATGTATATTGAAATCAATTCCCATTTGAAATGATTTTCTATTTGTTCTGTACCTGGTTGGCTGGGCTAAACAAACCTTACATTTCATGTTATCACAGTTAGCAGCAATGCTATTGGAATAAACACAGTAACAGTGTAACACTAGCTGCAGCAATGTTGAACACAATGGTACAATAAAAACAATTCTCCAAGATGCCCAGGAATAGCATGGGTTTTAAAATTAATGGGCCTAAAGAAAAAGGAATGTATCTGCATAAAATAACGGCCACTGATTTACAGCTAGCAACATAAGTTATTTTAACACCATTGGACAGACAGGTGTGCTTGTGTGTATAAATACAAAGTGCCACACTGTGAGCATCTCTGAGTCTCTGTCTTCCACAACAAGGACTCCATCTGTCCCATGTCTTAAAGAGCCACCCACAAGCACTGCCAGCCATTTACACTAAACAAATGTTTGCTTTCAGGCCCCCCATCAGCAATAGGGAATGGTATAGCCTGGCACGTGTAGCATGCCTCCCAGTGCTCAATGCACCCACTTAATGAAGCTCCAGCAAGCACCAATGGCCCTCCACCACTGTCCTCCATCCAAATGAACATGTGATTGGCTAATTGTGAGGATGGCCTAATTTCTGGTTAATCAACTATAGCTTGACAATTTGCTGGGCAAAGTTCAATTTGCTGGGCAGAGTCTCTTGTTTTATTTTTATGGCGATTGAGAAGCGACATGCACTTTGAATAAGTCTCTGTCTCTGCAGTGACAGTCAGTTCATTCAGCAGTCAGGCTTTTTAGTGTTCGTCTCATTTGCAGCTTGCAGAGCTCCAGATCAGCTTGTTACCCCACTGGCATTGGTAAGGGCAAGAGGAAAAATATCTTTTACCCTTAAGCCTTTCTCACATTTTGACTTCATTCATACTACTCATAGCCATTTTCCACATATACAGACACAATATCCTTATTAGCATGCTTCTCCCAGGACACACACTCTTCTCTGTGGCACAATAGTGAGTGGCAGTACGTGAGTCATTATTCAAGAATGTGATCTCGATACCCAGACCGAATGCAAGTTTCCTTACTTTGTGTGTATATGTTCGTAGAGATCTGTGGTGAGAGTGGCAGGGCTGTGATGAATGCTGGGTCTGTGTGTTGTGCTGGAGAAGCGAGGAGAGGCGCATGTAGGCCGTATCTCCCTGATGAATGCACTGCTTGTATTGCCAGACTCACTATGGCATCTCCCTTAGGCCTGAGTGCTATATAATAAACCAGAGTGGCTTACTGCTGGCTAGCAGCTGGCTGAGACGTCACCGTCCAAGCTTGGCACATGCACACACACACACACATATACTAATGCCAAAATAATGAGAAGCTCTCAAGACTAGTTGAAAGAGCTCTTTGACTCGTCAGGCTTTCTCCATGGAGACAGTTTAAAGCACTCTGAAAGCATTAGCACAGGAATTTCAGGTGCATTTTCTGTGCCAATTTGGACTCATTTTGGGAATACTGAGGAAATAAGAACATACTGCTGAGACACTGGTGGAATCCAACTGAGAAATACTTCGTGCAGTGTGAAAATGACGCCCTGTGACTACATGGTCTGTCTTTCTCAGTCACAGTATCTATTTTGTCTTTCTACATTCTCTATCTACTCTATAGCCACAATTTATCATCTATTGATAAAACCAGACATTTTGTTGAGGGAACTTCCTGCCAGGAAGAGGAATCCTCTGGAGGGTTCATGACATCACAAGGAGCTGAACTTTGTCTCCATTATTGAAGTTTGCCAAACTTCTATTCATTCTATTACTCTCTCACACTCCTCCACAATTCCCTTACTGTTTCTCGCTCCCCCTCTCTGAACACAGGAAGTGTTTGAGAAATGATTCATATGCCTTTCTGATCGACTCAGTGACACAATGACCGAGTGTGATCTCGTTTAGGGCAGACGGCATGTGCAATAATGCAAGTACATACTGAATAATAAACACACTACATTATTATATATATACCTTAATCGAAATGTTGGGCAGCAGTGTCTGTCTGGAATAGCACATGGACCCGCTGTCAAGATAAACGATGCATGTTCTATAGTGATTGGATTTGGACTGCTCTGGGTGAAAAACTCCTATTTTCAGAAATTTTGTTTGATGAAATGTGACACACAGTGAGATACTGCATACAGCTTGACCAAATGCTTCCCTGTTTCTTGATTAGTTTATAATGCACATGAGAGAAGAGAAAAATAGAATAAAGAGGAGGAGAAGAAAGAGAAAAGGGCAGAGAATGAAAATAGAAAGAGAAAGAGACAGAAAGGAAAAGAAAAGAAAATGTAACTTTATCATCCCAGAGACTAAATGCTCAGCCATTTGCATTTAAAAGGATCACAAGCAGGATAGGAGCAAGACGTTAACAATGGTGAAAGTGAAACAGATAAGAAATCTACAGAAGTAAAAGTTCCACAGGATACAAGAGCGGAAAAAAGGATGCAAAGTTTTGGAGGGAGGGAAGGAAACGTGCTGCATGGGTTCATTCAGTGGTAAGTGAACAGGAAATAATGTAGCAGCTGGTGGAGCGCGCTCAGTGCAGACAGGTCAATGGATGGGAAGCCATGGGCAAAAGAGCAGGGGGGTGTGTTTGTGTTTGCATAGGTTGGTGGGGACCTAAATGGACGTGAGGACAGGAATATCTGATAGTTTTGAGTTTGAGGGGACATCTGGCTGGTCCCCACAAGTAAACCTGGTTAGGTGTAGCATAACATTGATTAGCTGCATTAATAATTATGTAAATGGTAGGTCCTCACAAGGATAGTAAGACAAGTCTGTGTGTCTGCATGTGGGTGTGTGTGTACGCCAAGGGCATGGGAAGCACACATGAACCTGCTCCCCCGAATGTCCTCTCACACACGTCATATTCGAGTGATTTTACATATTTGTTCTAGACATGCATTTTTCTCTCACAAGCCCCGAACAAACAAAAGCTTTGGTTATCAGCTTTTTTCTATCTTATAAACAGAGCCAACCCATGCTAACTGCTAATCGCTCAGCTTAGCTTCTCTGCCGAGGCTGTTCTGTAATTTGTGGGATTTGGCGTTTGGCTAAGCAGGAGAAGGGTTAAAACAGCAACAAGCTGGTGATTATCCTGAGGTGTTATCAGACAGTGAAGTCAGACTGGACTGATGGTCGCCTTGCTGTTAAAATCTCAGAGAGTCATGAAATGGGGCTGGCAGACTCACATGTATGTTTCCGCCCTTATCGTCTTGGCGATTCGGTGTGTGTGTGTGTGTGTGTGTGTGTGTATGTATGTGTGTGTGACTCACACCCCACAAAGTGGTGCATCAAGATCAAAAAGGTGAGCCTAAACTAAAAAACCCAGACTGCCAAACATGTTCCAAACACACTCTGAACATGTGAGATTTTTAAGCATGTAGGAAGAGGCCTCAGCTCAAAATACCCTAGCTTCACACACCATAACGGAAGCATTTAATATTTACTAGAAAATAGAAGAGACATTACACCTCAGATGACTTGAGCTACTTAAGGCAGGAAACAATAGCAACCTGCTCTAGTTTCAGGATATATCTTAGCTGTGTTTGCTACAGGCAAGACTAAACTTGAGAGCAAACAACAGGCCACAAGAGAAACTGAAAATATGGGCGGGAGGTGGAAATTAATTGTTAGCGTGTATGTGTGTAGGTCTGAAGTATAGAGTATGTCAAAAATAAAAAAAAAAGAAAGAGGAACACAGTCATTAACTCTCTTTTGGGTACACAAACTTGTAGAAACGGATTTGAGGAATCTGGTGACTGTGTGTATGTGTATATATGTTTTTTTGTGTACAATTTCCTCTGCAAGTCTAGACACATCTCTGTGCTGCCAGCATTCCACAGCTTCTATCCACCTCTTCCATTACCCCACATTCTGCTCTGTCATACAGCTCTCTTACAACCTACAACACACCCACACACAAACACACAGACACACACCTGGTGCGTCACACACTCTCTACATAGACCACAGGGATAGGTCATTGCTCACTAGACAAAACCAAAAACAAACAAATGAAGACACAAAGAACAGCTTTAATGGTCCGTTCCAAACATCGGTATCTCCACACACATAAAAATACATTCCCGTACATTGAACACGCTCGAAGAATAACAGTCTCACTAGCGAGGAGTGAATTATCATGCCCTTCCTGCTTTCCTTGAGGCAACAGAAAAACAAAGGCAGCTCTCCGGGCCCTCCTTTCCTGCTAGGTAAGTGTGTGTGTCACTGGTAAGAAAACATCTTACATTCTTGTAGCTGCAGGCTACAGTCAAGTTCTGGCTTGCTGCCCACGTTCGCCTTACCTGACTAACACAGTGAGTGTGTGTGGGTGAAAGACATCTCTGTAAGCCTTTAAAATAGACTGCAGTTTAGATCATAGGGACAGCACTGGATTTGGCAATACACACATGGACTAGCTTTTTTTTCCTCTCCTTCGTAGACTTCGTAGACTGCCACAAAGTGACAGTCCACAATGGATATTAGTTAAAAGAGGATATATTATAAATAATTTTTGAGACCATTGCTGCCAAATATTTAAATTGTAGAAAAATACAGACATCATTAAAGAAAACATCCACCCTGAAACACATTAAATGTTTATATCGGAATGTGTGTGATGCATTTAGCGACTTTGGTGCTAATTTGTTGGTTGGTACTGTACTTTCTTCATTCCCATGAGAAGTTAGCAATTGTCTGCTGCACTGACGTCATTGCTAGCACAGTTACAATGTTGAAAGTGTGAAAAAATTCAACAAACTCAAACATTAGAGATTACTGTCAGGCTTCATCATTTATCAACATCATTTATCATCATTATACGAAGCAGTTGTACTGAATTACGCCACAGACTCGGCTCAGGCTAGTGAGCAAACTATGAGATGATAAGCACGATGACGTTCACGGTGGTATTAGCATAAAAATTGAAGCTGTGGAACTTTGCCTGTTTGAGCAGGATATATAGATGAGGAGGTAAGACAGCTGGACAGACTAAAGGACTAAAGTGCTGCTGCATCAGTCTCTTTAGGTAGAGATGAAGCAACTGCTAAATTGCACAGCAGGTAGCTGTGGGTAATGTAGGAAACTATTAACTAACAGTGAGAAAAGACCAATATGTCAATGAAAGGAGTAAACTAAACAACTCAGTAAACGCCACTAAAGATCAAATGTCAAGTTCAAATGAGCTGTTAAATTGCCCCTAAATCTACATGACATTCATTCAGGGTGGATTTCTCCTTTAGTGTAGATTTAGGACATGGAAAAAAGCCCATACAGAAACAACAAGGACAAAGCACATTGTTGTGTTAACATTGGGCATGAGGACAGGAACATCTGATAGTTTTGAGTTTGTCCCCACGAGTAAACCTGGTTAGGTGTAGCATAACATTAATTAGCTGTATTAATAATTATGTAAATGGTAGGTCCTCACAAGATCATATGTCAAGTTCAAATGACTGGCTGTTAAATTGCCCCAAAATGTACATGACTTTGTGTGATGCATCCCATCCAAGGTGTATTGATGAATACGCAAGTCATTCAGGGTGGATTTCTCCTTTAGTGTAGGTTTAGAACATGGAAAAAAAAAACATAAGAAACAACAAGGACAAAGCACACTGTTGTGTTCACATTCGCTTCCTTAGCCCTGAGTCAGAGACATTCATCATGGCGTAAACATGCCCAGAATTCTGCCAGTTCCTGATGATGAATCCAAAAAATGTCTGTCCTAAGATTACAGCAGTTCCTCTCTGGTTCAGCACGTCACTGTGACCTCAGTCCAGCATTTCAATGGATCAGAAGATACAAAGTCAGGAAAAACATTTCTGAATCAAATAACAAAAGGCAATTGTCTAAGCTTTTGTAATTCATTCCGCTTTCATATTACACCACTAACACCATGTAGCTAGATCCTTCCTAAGCTGAGCTCTTGTTGACTGTTTACGTTCCATTGCAACTAGGTTCGATTGCTTCATTACAGTCGATTAGCTTATGCAATATGAGGTATGTGTTGTTTGTTTCTCTCTAAGAATCAAGTCGAATCAAGTGCTAAAGTAATAGAAGATTCCCATACAAAAGGGAATATCCTAGAGCTAGTGCCTATTCACATAAAAAGACTAGGCCCTAGGCACATATCTTTTACATGCAGAATTCCATTAGCTTTGCAACAGGAGTGCTATATCAGATGTCTCTGTCTCTTTCTCTGAGAGAAAGGGAAGGAGAAAGGAAACAGACAAACAGAGACTGAGATTGACTGAGACTGAGATGTGTTTGGTCACATACATGGATGTAAGTTGAAAAACAGAGAGTGAGATAGATAGAGAGGGATAAAGGGATTGAGAGGTCCCATGTTTTGTGAGCATAAACTTTAGCATTACAAATACACAACTTCAGTGTCACAACTACACAACCTCATAGGCCTATCATCTACGTAAATGTGTTGTGGCTTCTTACTAAGTTATTCCTGGTAGTAAATCCCAACCCAAAAACAACATATCTTATCTTTAGAGATAGATGAAGCCTTACACATGAAATTGAGAAGTCTTACCCATGAAAATGAAGTAAATGCACAAGCCTTAGTCACAACCCAAAGCAAAACTATCTTGTTAAATTACAACTAGCACACTGGGAAATGGCTAACACTTCTTTCTATGAGTCACCAAACACACATGCCTATGAGTAAAGGCCAGCTATTATGAATTTTAGACCAGCCCAATACTGATCAACTGTTTTCAGCTCAGCAATGAAGAAGACTTTCTACTAGCACCGATTACTAATGACATACAATGATCAGGCCTGGGCTGTCAGACCCCCCAGCAGTAGCTGGAGGTGGGGGATTCTACCCTCTTGAGCCCCACAGTCTGGGCATGAGTCAAGACTGAGTCACTGGGAGAAATCACTCCACTGTGGGAGGTTAGAAGTGCCCCTCTCTCTCTCTCTCTCTCTCTCTCTCTCTCCATCTCTTGAGTCTTACACTCATGGCCACCACGGTACAGCACTCTTTATTTAGATGCTGATTCAGCCAAGATGGCTGATGAGCCAAGTTCCATCAGCTGAGGGGGATTTTAACTAGTTAATAGGGTTGTGAGAGCTATGCTAAACTCCTTCTTTATCATGATGTGACTAAGAATTAAAAAGCATAGACATGACTTGCTGTTACTAATGAAAAGAACAAAAGCCTCGACACAGTTGTAAACCGGAAACTCTTTATTTGGATATAGCTAAATTTAGGACTCCACTGTCAAGAACAACTTTGATTCTACATGGCCAAAGAAAACATTATGCCACTCTTAAAAAGTGCTCCACTTCGCTGTGAACGTGCACAAGTAAAAATCTTCCTGACAAATGAGAAATATCCATATGCCATGCAGGGGGTCGGCCCAGGCACGTAGGGAGCAAAGTCCTCCTTCAATGGATCTAGGACTGCTTTCCAAATACCAAAGCCCTGTGTCATTCCTGCCCTTACAAGCTGAGTGCGTGCCAGCAGTTTCAAACAATAGCAAGGAACGGACACTGCTTGCCAAGACTCAGGCCTGGTCTATGCAATCCATTTCTCCCTCCCTCTCTTTTTCTTTTTCTCTCTATGTGCTTGACGTCCATAATAAAACCTTAATCTTTCAACTTTCTCCTGAGTCAGCAGTGTGAGCACACCAGTGGCAGCGCCGTGCCTCCATGGCTCCGGTTCTTTCCTATATGTACACTCTGCTTCAAACGCTTTCTCATAAGAACTTTAAATTACTCCTCCTGAGGAAAAGCTTTCTTGGCTGTGAAAGGACTGAACAGAGGTACTTCTGCATGTTTATTCACTTCCCTGAGGTTATTCTTTAATAACAGCTTTTTTGGGTTTTATATATAAGTGACTTAAATCAGGATGGGTCAGGACATATATGGTCGTTCCCAAATCCTCAAACAGACACAGAATACACACACACAAAACACACAATCAGACCCCTACCGAGTTGTGACAAAGGGAGGTAAAATGAAAGAATTTGGAGTTCCTTTCTCTGAGTCTTTTCACTCGTTTTGGTCTGCTAATTCCCTGTTCTCTTCCACAGCTGGACTATTTCGTACAGCCAACTTAGACCAGTCACACAGCACTGAGCGCCGTACGTACACACATGTAACAGACACATTCATTCACTCACCAGATAATTCATTTTCAGTCCCGCTGTGTGAGTCGCTGGGACTTCAGGCACCGTCTAACAGTCCTGAGATTTAGCCCACGGAAAAAAAGTCCTTTGAACCTCCAATCCAAACTTTCCTTTTGTTGTATGTTGAGTTAAAAAAAAAAAGTCAGGGCAGACTGTAGCACATCGTCCTATTCCGTGATCTCAGAGGCCAAGAATGAGACTGTCCCATATAGTTCTCTCTTTCCCCCTCTTTCTGTCTGTCCTTTGCTCTCTTTTTCCCTCCTTCCTTCACTCCCTCCCTTGCTCTCAGGCTTGAGGAGGGAGGGCAGAATGTAACCTGACACCATCCCAGTTCTGCCTCAATCCTGACATTTCCTTTCCAGGATCCTATTGGCCGATGAGGCTCTTTTTATGTTAATTTGTCACGCCCTCCCAGCCTGTAAGGAATGTGTAAGGAACCTCCATGTAGACCCGTGAGGGGAAACAGACATTAGTTTTTCTTCCCCCTCATACACACACACACACACCTCCCCCTACTACTACTTTGTCTGTGTCTTTTCCTTTAACCTCACAAAATTCCTGTCTTTTCTCCGCTGTCCAGACTCTCTGGCCATTCCTTTTTTCCACTGCAAGTTGGTGTCGTAAAACTCCTCCGTTCTACTGCAGCTAGCCCCAAACAACTAACAAAGAGATCATAGTGAATATATTAATAAATTAATATGAACTATTAACATGAAATATGCACTAAAATTCTAACATAAAGTCATTTTAAGCATTAAATATCTCTAGTAGTAGCTCTAGCTTGAGACCATATCCAGTTCATACTATGTACAAAGTGTTAAGTGCAGAGGTTTGCAATCCATTTCCCTTAGGACAAAAGCCAAATATATTACATTTATACAAACAAAACATTTGTGTAAAGTTTGACAGATCTTCTTGCATTACAGTGAGGGTAAATGGTTGCATTAATATATGTTAAGATATTAATAGTAAAAATGTGGCATCTTATTACTTTGGGAAAGGGTCCTGGTAAAAACCATATATCATTTTTAACATCTTAGAACTAGTTTTTCTGTAGATAAATTGTAATCATTAGGTACTGTTTTCACTATGAAATCATGGGAGATACAAACTTTTGCACTAAATGTTTTTGAGGGGGCTGTGGGAAGTAACACAATTTTTGTTTACTGACAGTATTTACACCTATATTAGGACCCTTTAGGAATCACACTAATGTTTATACATAATATCCATATTTCCATAGATCAGTTGGACAACTGAACATGATCTAGTTTAGTAATTAGTTGCAAATCCCTTGTTGCTTGCTGATTGCTGCCTGAAGACACCGTATCCTGGCTACTCTTCAGTTATCAACTATGCTCCTCTGTTTTCTTGCTATTTCTAAGCTCAATGTTTGTAGTTTGGCTGTTAGCATGGAATGCAGGCAAACATCCAAACAGCCTCAATGTTGTTATGTGGAATTCATTTGTAGATGTTTAGGCAATGTTCTGTGGTCAACTCTCAAGTTGTCTTCTAAAGGCGATAATCCATGCATGACATCACTATCCAACTCTCATACAAGGGAGGGTCTAGGTCAAGAGGTCAAGCTGGGTCCACCTCTCTCACAATCAATATCACTGACAGGAAAAGCACAATGATTACCAGGGGAGACCTGTGGTGCTTCCATCATCAGATGTATATCATAGTACTGTGCAGAAGTCTTAGGCACATGCAAAGAAATGCTGTAAAGTAAAGACAGCTTCAAAAATAATGAAATTAAATCTTTTTACTTAGTGGAAAAACCTGCATGTTTACTGCATGTTGTGGTCGAAAAATACTACACCATGCAGTTAACAGTAATAAACTAAACAAGTCCATATTTGATGTGATGACCCTTTGCTTTTTTTTTTTTCTTAAATAGTAGATATAGTTGTGCAGTTTTATAAGGAAATTAGCTGGTAAGTTTTACCAGCATCTTGGAGAAGCTGCCACAGTTCTTCTGGAGACTTTGACTGTTACACTTGCTTGTTCTCTCTTTTTCGTTCTTTACGGACATACAAACATTTTTACTGTAACAAAATTTTTTGGCAATGTTTGGAAATTTAAAATGTCATATAAAAAAGCCAAAAAACTAGGATGCCTAAGACTTTTTCACAGTATATGTATATAGATAGGTAGACAGATAGATAGATAGATAGATAGATAGATAGATAGACAGATAGATAATGCTGTTGTCACTGCCATGTCATCCCTCCAGGAGCCAGCCCTGACATCAGTAGTGAGAAAGTGAGACCACTGAGGAGGCACAGAGCTACGCCAGCAAGGGACTTGATCTGAAACCAGCACCGAAATCTTTAAATTGCTATGAGACGGTGGTCATAGACCAAGATTGGGAACTGTTAAAGAGAAGTGAATCAAGCAGAATTAAAATGTATTGAATTAAAGAACATGGCTGATCAAACATAAAAGGCCCCCTTCCTCATTTAACATGCTCCTGAATCCAGAGCCCTTATCTTTACATAGCCGCTGTCTCTTTAGCCATTCCCTGGCAACTGAGCTGCACTTCATCTCTTTCTGTGGCACAGTTAGTAAGACGGACTACTGCATACACACATTTTCTCCTGGGATGTTAGTGATAGTCCCTTGCTCTCTCTAAATCTCATAGAGAGCTAAGCTGTGACCAGAGCTGTCTGTCACTTAAGTGTGTGTGTCTGTGTGTGTGCGTGGATTGTGTCACCACAGAGATTCCACTATCATGTCAAGCACTGTTTCAATTAGCACCCCCTTTTCCAGCCTTCCTTCATCAGCTAATGAGACCCACTCCACTGAGACCTGTCCACCACACCTCTTAACTAGCCAGCCACTGACAGGCCCAGATTAACCTCTCTGAAATACCTGACATCAACCATGAAAAAGATGTAAACAAGCTAAATATTACCACCGCTCGTTGTGCAGTATATATGTATGACTCTGCTGCACTGGACTAGGAGTCTTCTTCGTCGTCTGTGGTTCTGAGAGTTCTTGTGTGTGTGTGTGTGTGTGCATGTGGGACAGTGGGCTCATTGTGTTTGCATGGCCCGGTGTCAGTTAGGTCGGGCCGCCAGAGCATTCCTCACACCTACACACTACTCCGCTCCATAGACACACACTCACTCTCAACACCCCCTTTATCCCGGACCCCTTCCAGCCCCTATCCAGCCTGGCACAGCTTCCACAACACTTGTGTCCAGAACACACGCCTGCAAACAACAACCAGAGCTGACCCAGCCTCTTCAGAACCGTTCACGGTAATAATGTGGGTCAGGCTGGGAGAATATGGAAATCCCATCTGCCTCCGAATCCAGGTTACACTGCTATTTTCTCTCACATACCCTCAATCCACCTCCTTCTGGATATTTCCGCACGGGGACGCTGAATTCCAGCACAGTCTGCAACACACAGCTCAGAGAGGTCAGCAGGGTTGGTGGAGGTTGACGTGTACAGACTATGTGTTTGTTCAGAACAAAGAGTCAGTGTGCAATTGAAAATGACGTCCGGGTAAATAAACACTATCTACCTCATAACCACTAATAGAGCCAAGGTGGTAATGTTTGACTTGGCAGGTTAGTACAAGTTGCTACTCTTTGCAGTTCACAATATTAATAAGAAAATGCTAGTGAATGTAGGCTATTGTTGATAAATTAGTCGATTATCTTGTTTGCAAATTTGTGCTGACAGGCTCACATACTAGCTCCATGTATTACATGCAATATCATCTGACTCACATCTGCAGTAGTAATCCCTTTCTTTGATGTTGTATCATAAATGATGGTGGTAATGTGAAATTATTGTCAGAAGCAGAGAGCACAACAGCAGCAGACTCCTGAAGGAGAGAATCCTTCCATTCTGTGCGGATTTGACTTCAGTGACAAAGCGAAACAATGCACATCCTTGTTTTCTGACATCCACCCCCTGGCCAACAGCAATATTCATGCAGCTTTGAAGGACACAACAAGAAAGGGGCTCTTTCTTTGGTGAGACTGTCAGTCTCATTCCGAAGTCCGTATCTAGAGCTGTTTCATCTGCTTATGACAAAGGAAGTGAATCCTCTGCAGTGCTTGCACAAGCACGCAAATTAATGCACACTCACAAATCAAAGTAGCAATTTGCATTCGCACAAATGCAAAAGCACAAATGGACACACGTATACACACACGCACACACACATATCCAGCACACATTCCAGCAACAGTTGTAGGACAGCCATTTGTCCTGAAGGGTCTTGCATCAAAGACAGTGACAGGCTGACTTTTCCACACTGGCACATCGCCCAAACCCCTTCTGGGGACTCTTCCCTCCTGCAGATAGACATCTCTGCCTGTTCAAAAACAGGAAAAAACAAAAGCCCAGACCTGCCCAGAAAAACTTACAGATCCCCTTTACACCACCTCTGACACATATTGCGAATTTCCATAGATAGTTTTGTTTATTTGCAGATTTTTTTTTTTAAATCGTCCTCTTATCTGCAGAACATACTAATACTCTGATATGATTAAAAATGGCAAAAGTGGATCAGTCTTTTTTTCCACTTTAATCAAAAGTAGGGCTATGGGGATGGCTCCCCCTCTCGCTCTCTCACACACACACACACACACACACACACACACACACACACACACACACACACTAGGGAGCGCAGTAATTTTCTCCTGCTTCTCTTCAATAAAAAGATTAGCTTTAATGTGGCAGGAAGTAAATGGTATTATCTGCAGCTAAGAAGAACTGGGAAGCTGATTGGGTTTGCATAGTAAACTCAGGGTGCTCTGGGGATATTACCATCTGTGTGTGTGTGTAGTACTTCTCATAATGAGTGACAGACGTGAAATGTGGAACACCTCTAAGGCCTCCATCCCACCCCGGAAAGCTGCAAGTAGGAGAGGCTGCTCTAGATTGTGTTGATTTCATTTTATCCCAATTTGCATTATTATGGAGAAGCAGTTCTGCCAGAATGAAAACAAGCAAATAAGATATTAACGATTCAATGACTAAATCAACAAATCAATGAATGGAAATTAATGTGAAAATAAATGTATGTACACAGAAATAAATCAATAAGAAAATCTGACGAAATCAGTATTTCTGGATTTTCCTAAAAGCCTATTTATTTATTTCCACTCACAAATAATGTGCTATAATGTATACCTTTATATCTCTATTTATTCTCTATCTATTTATGTCCGTAACGATTAGTCTATATGTCTAACTGCCTGCCTGTCTATCTGCCTGCCTGTCTGCCTGCCTGTCTGTCTGCCTGTCTGTCTGTTTGTCTGTTTGGTTGTTTATTTAGTAATTATTTATGTGCTTATGATAATAAAGGTCTCTCAATCAAAAATGTCACTGGGTCGCCCTATTCCTTATGTTGATCGATATCAGGACATCAACTGTCATGCTCCAAAACCAGTTGATTAGAATGTGAGTGTACACTAATGACTAGATAGGCATTACTTATATACCCCAGAGATGATGAGGATGATGATGATTTAGCATCAGGTTTCACATGAGATGTAGGCTCATGAGTCACTGCAACGCAGTTGCTATAGAAACACACTGATGTATCATCGATGCATCACTGGCTAATTTTTGATGTTATGTGTATCGGTAGACTACAAACGTAGAGAAAGCAGTCGTATCTTAACATATTGTAAACAAAGAAGCACTGGCATCAAACAATGCATGCTAAAACTGAGGCAGAGAGTGAATGGCCATTCCACACTGCACTTCTAAATGCCTAAATGAATCAATAAGAGGGAAAAAATTGCCAAAAAAATTATTTAAAAAATACATTAAAAAATATATATATTATTTTTAAAAAATAATATCATTAGGTGAATAAATAAAATAAATAAATGCACAAATAATAATGAAATTATAATAATGAACATAATAAAACATGCTGTAAAAATATAAAAATTGTAAATAAATGAGTAATGTAACGACTAACTGTACTTTTCCTTGTAGCTGAGGTGTTAGTCATCAAGGATCTTTTGTACCTTTAGTGCGTATCTTTTACCTTAATATATATCCATCCATCCATCCATCCATCCATTTTCTGTACCGCTTATCCTACACAGGGTCGCAGTGAGCCTGGAGCCAATCCCAGGGGACTAAGAGCACAAGGCAGGGGACACAGTGGACAGGGTGCCAATCCATTGCAGGGCACAATCTCACACACACTCACACACTATGGACAATTTAGAGATGCCAATCAGTCTACAAAGCATGTCTTTGGACTGTACCCAGTACCCAGAGGAAACCCCTGAAGCACGGGGAGAACATGCAAACATGCAAACACACAGGGCGGAGGCGGCAATCAAGCCCCCAAACCTGGAGGTGCGAGGCAAACGTGCTAATCACTAAGCTCCCCCTTAATATATACCTTTAAAGCATTACTCCAAGCTTAATTAATTTAACGTACACCACAGACAAAAGAAGTACCCTTTGTGGTACCACCCCAGCAAATAGTTTGGTACCTTTATTAAGAACAAAACTGTACACACATAATTGTGTAATTAGGCAAGTTATTAATGAATCATTTGTTAGTCATTTATTTGTGGAAGATCTGGCCCTCCAGATCTTAAGTCTCTCTCCCTCTCTCTCTTTCTCTCTCTCTCAGACAGGACTAATCCAGGGAGATCTTGTGAGATCAGCAACACACCCCAAGGTTAGCATAAACAGCAACAGTGACAAATTGCATGGCTGCCCTCAGTAACTCAACCACTATCAGACAGACGTACACATGATTTGACGTCAATCCCCATGCAATTAAAACAACAGCAGCTATCCTACAAAATCTGCCTTCCGACATTTTCCCCTCCCCCTCTCGCAGGAATGCTGGAATGCGGCATTCTAACTCCAGCATAAACCCCCACATTCCGGCCATGGCTTTCAGGAAGGGGACCTTTCTTTTCCTATGACCCCAAACCATTCCATTTCTGAATGAAACAGTGCTAAGTGTCTACATGAACCAGGGTCACCTCTACAACAGCTAATAACATCACTGAAGGGTAACGGCCTGTCTGGCCATTGTGTAGAAGCAGTCATCAGACTTCAGCTGTAACTGTGCTATTGTGCACCCTTGCATAGCCATTTTACAATTGGACAGGTTAATTAAGATCTGAAGCCATTTCCTACTTTTACAACAGGGCTGCAATCCATTTCAAATAGGTGGAAAAATCCTGGTTTAATTGGAAGCAGTCAGGCACTAACTATAATTAAATATCTATAAGGAAAATAACTTCTTAAATATTTTCAATCTACAATGTCAGAGCAATTGCGTGTGTATACAGCAGCTAGTTTTTATTGTATAAAGTGTTTAATTGTTATCTGCCCTTGAGATTGCCTTGGTCTGTGTGTCTAACTTAATTTGTTCTCTGCCCTTGAGTGTAACCTTAGCTCTCGTGTCCTGAACATATGCTGTGTATAGGGTAAGAACTAAACACCTCTCAGTGGTGATATTATCAGTCAGCTGTTAATAAATGCCATCCTGTAGTAACTAAAGTGTGACTACAAACTCTGTTTTATCCTCTCTATCCATTCTGTACAGCACAACACACGCTAAGAATGCTAAATGCTAAGAACATGCTAAAAAAGATATTACATACAGTATATTTCACGTCGCTTCTCTAATTTACATGTACATTTTCTATAGTATACAACTGGGGTGGGGGGAAATGGGTTGACTGTGTAAACTATCCATAGCTGTGTGAAACTATGTCAAGAAGTCAAAATAAAAATATTTTATGAGTAGAGGTCAGGAGTCAAAGGTCAACAATGAAGTCACATTCCCTCCACATGCTTACTTCTCTATTCCAAAGCTGATACAATCAGTACTTTTTGCACTGGCCTGGTCAAACTCCCCTTTGCAATGAGATTCAATTAATCAGTTTTATTTTTATTTTTTTTACTTAAATCTGTGTCTAGATCTAGACCCCTAAAGACCAGAGGTGACAGTGGTAAGGAAACTCCTTGAAGCAGAATAAAAAAGAAACCTTAAGAGGAGCTGGATTCAAAAGGTTACTCCTTTCTAGGCAACAGATAGCGGGATTTGGATTATTACAATAAAACAGTGAAAAGGCAAACAAGTACAAATGCACTGGAAGTATACAGGATATCAGGTATGAGCACAGTGTAAACAGAAATCATGAGATGAACACATCTGAGATCTTCCTACACAGATTATCAACTTCATACAAACTTCAGAAGATGGATCACATGTCTAAAGGTCATGACACCCCAAGCTGATGTAGAAGAAATAGTGTCTCCTGTCACCTTACATCTTAATCTCGAATAAACCACTTCTGGTTCGGTTCCGTGTCTGCATGGAAGGTTATAACGTACAATACCAGGAGGCGGAGACACAATATTATGGAAAAACCACCTACATTCCAAATTACATGCAACTAAATAGGCTGCCAAAAGAGATCGGCAACCCATAACAATACTATTATTGATGTATATAAAAAAAAATATTTTGACTTAGTCATAGTTTCACACAACTATGGCTAGTTTACACAGTCATCCCATTTCCCCAACCCCAACTGTATGTGGTCTGGGACATAGCCATTTTCATGCCACTGTGAATTTGTTCAGCCATTGTAATGTAAAAATGTAGCTAAAAATGAGATATTCTGTGTGAGTGTGTTCTTGTGAGAATGTCTTTCGCTTGGACTAGCACCAACTAGTGCCAACAGTGTGAGACACAGCGCAAATACTACAAGGGGCACTCGGCTTAAGGCTGCTTTATACTCCTGTGTTCAATCATGGGGCTTTATGGGTATATAAGTGTGGTGCACAGAGTCACAATGACGAACAATGATGTTCTCCAAAATTCTAACAGCATGTCATGCGTCACAGCGTCTAAGGTTCTGTGAATCATCCTGCCTTCTGCTGAATGTTGATTACTTCAGTCAGGGAGGTGTGTCCGGTTGCATACTTGGAAATGTCATGATGAGACATTGTGACCCTTCTTTCATGGGCTTTATAAACAATTACAGAGTTGATGATATTATTCTTTAATCTGAATGTGCTATAATGAGCACAAAGCATCCAGAAAGTGCTGATGTGCCGTGAGATAGGGGAAAGAGAGACGTGTCAGACTGCAGTTCCTCTGGTCTCCATGGCCACAAAATACATTCTCACAACTAAATGTAGTTTGTTAGTTGGTCAGCAAAACTGTTGTGATAGTTAAGCTGAACATTAGATAAAAGTAAAAAAAACAAACTATGCACTTACAAAAGGGTATCTAGTAGAGGCTATTTATATTCTCTTTCAATACACGATATCAACACCTCATGTCTTTGTTTCATCTTTGATTCCAAGTTCATGTTATGTACAAGTATGAAGCACCCACACACTACACCTTCACGTACTCACAAATACGCATACACAGCAGTTTCATAAACCCGGCCTTAGTGTGTCATACCCCCAACGCTGGAGCTGAAATTGAACGCTGCAGGAAGTCAGATGTGCATGTAGATAGTTGCTGACCACTTCTGCATATAATGGCTTTGGATGAGACTGGAATGGTTCAGATATGGTTCACATGGTTGATAATGAGGTTGTATTTTGGAGATTGTGGAGGCACTGCAGTAAAGACCTGGGAAGGTTGGGTAGTAAAGGACATGAAATTCAAGGGCTCACTCACTCTAGTTAAGTGTGATTTTTTATATAAAGGTTGAACAATCTTTATTTGTGTAGCACAAATGCTACTCTAAAATCCTACCTACTCACACAGCCTCCTCCAGAATAATATTTTCAAATAACCATAAATACAACTGAATATTGCATACCCAATGCATAGGTATATGCTTCACTGGAATTGGTCATATTAGCAGAGGAAAGGCTTTATAAAATGTTATAATGAGGCATTCGAACAAATTATCTGAATCCATAAAATGTCCTGACTCCAATGTATTATGCAAACACATATCATGTCGGTGATAAAAACAAATGAGGTATTTAAAAAAAATTGCTATTGAAACATTGAATATTTGAGACATAATTTCAGTCTGGAGCCATGAAATATATGGACATGTTGATCTTTGCACCACAGTGTGGCAGATGGAATAGAATAGGGTCATTAAAAATGATTAATTCCAGTGACCCAGAGATAAGATTCAAACTGATATGTGCATGAAGCGGAGAGATGAATAGTGACACAGCTGTGTGGCTAAATAAGACCACACACATTCATACTCTGTATCACAGGTAACTATAATGAATACAGAAACTGTCATTAGACAGTGAGGTACTGCACGTTGCCATAACAAATCCATAATTTTGCTGTTATTTTCATTGCCAAATGACCAGTGCTGAATATCTAAAACTAAATATCTGTGCTGAATCTGGTTATCCTTCTGAACATGGAAATATGAGTTGAGCTACATC
Organism: Pangasianodon hypophthalmus; assembly: GCF_027358585.1. Taxonomy (NCBI): domain Eukaryota; kingdom Metazoa; phylum Chordata; class Actinopteri; order Siluriformes; family Pangasiidae; genus Pangasianodon; species Pangasianodon hypophthalmus. Next base: position 15,506,770 of record NC_069715.1, on the reverse strand, counting down.
ACTGGGCAAACCATTCATCAAGAGTTGTCATTGAGCCAGACAACTGACATTTTGGAAAAAACACAAGGGCTGTGTTGCAAATAACATACTACTTTACTAAAAATTACATCACAATTTGTTACATCATATTCTATCTGGTTACACAGAAACAAATGCCAAGTAAAAGGTAAATCTGCCATTGAAACTCCTTCATTGTTGCTACTGCTGTCAGTTTTAACACTAGCATTTTGTGGAAAATGATGTCACCAACCCACTACCTTCAGAGAACTCCTCGTACTTTCATGGGTACAGTTATGTGATAGGAGAAAGACCAGATTATTTACTAGGGTGTGGATAGAGCTGAATTCAGATCAATAACCGTTATCCTGCCAATCCATACTGTCAAGCGAAAAAGCACTATAAAGTTTCTGGGTATGGAAATAAAAATGGAGAAATGAATCGGGTAACCTCTACTATGCCTCGGGTTGCACCACGGGGCACATTTAATGCCCCTGCTCAGGTAAAGGCCACCCCAGATAGAGGGCAACCATAGAGAAATGGAGCACATTCTGGCATGTGGGCGAGGAACTTCTTCTTCAGTGTTCATTATTCAGCAATGGCAGAGAAAGACAGACAGAGAGAGAGGGAGAGAGAGAGAGAGAGAGAGAGAAGGCGTGAGGTCATGCCCTTTGTCACAAAAGCTCTGTCCATGACATCATTGATGTCAGGAGGGTGAGAGGTCAGCAGGGCAAATAGTGTTCTCTTCAGCAGTCAGGAGCCGCTTTAATAACAGTGTGCAGCACACATACTTGTATGGTATGTGTGCGCCTGTGTGTGTGTGTGTGTGTGTGTGTCAAACCGTACATATAATGGCCACTAATGAGCAGATCTCTATCTACATAGCTCAGTGAAGCCTGCAACGACTGGCAAGCCCACCCTTTCAGAATCACTGCCTGATAGCCTAGTGTGTTACTCAAAAGCAAAAGTCTGACCAGTAGCTAATAAGCCATTAGCGTCTCTTTGAGCTTAGATGAAGGAGGAAATGGATGTGCCTGTATTGTCATACTGTATGGATACATCAACACCGGGCGCAGTTTGACAGTCGTACTTTCTTTTGACCTTGAGAGACAACTGGGCTGTGATCTAAAATGGGGTCAAACACATCTGTTTGTGGTTAATGGGGCCCACTTCTTCGGAGCTGACCTCATCCAGTGGAGCTTATGAAGAAGCTTATGAGATAATTGGGTTCCTGGTGGGAGCAGTGGAGAAACTGGCATGCTTACACCAGCCAGCAGGGGGCATGTCTATCTTCTGACCCTTTCAGGAATGTATATACAGTAGTTGTTGGTTGTTGTGGGTATCAAAGCTACTAGTCCATAAAGCTATAAGCAAGCAGCCTCTGAAAGTCAAGGTTTGCAGCTTTAACCACACACTCATGCATACCTGCTTTCAACTAACTAATTAATAGTGTTTTACAAAATCTCACATATTCAGTGTGAGAGCCCATTAAGGCTGTATCATAGCTTAAGATCAGTTTATGAACTGAGGAAGGCTTTTACTGATGGGCTGCTAATTTCAACTCACTTTAGGGGAAGAGTTTCATCACAGCCGTGCCCTCAATTAGAAGTGTGTCAGTACCGTGAGAGAGAGACAGAGAGAAAGAGAGAGATAGAAGAAGATGGAAAAGATAAAGAGGATTCTGAGTTGTACACACTGAGTTAGTAATCAACACTGCAGATAAAATGCGAACACTACCATAACACTGTTACAGTATAAGTATGGGTTCAGTCCATAAAACCACACTATGATTACAAGATCCACCATGCCAAAAAAAAAAAAAAAACAGATTAGCCCAGGCTGGTTTGAACATTACTACACTAATTTTAATCAAATTCAGGCTGATGCAATCACTCCCAGAGCTCCCTGTAATGTTAGTACATAAGAGAACCAACTCTTTTTGTGTCTCTCCCATGCTGTTGCTGTACCTACCTCAACCGACGCCCCCTGTAGGCAGTTGAACATTTTACAGAACACCTGGAAGGAGGAGGGAGCAGTGCAGATGAGACACTCGTTCAAACAATTACAAACATGTCAGTCTCCGTCTGAGCCTGCGGGCCTGAAAATCACACTACGATCTCCAGCCTCAAAACAGACCTAAAATATAAGGCTTGATTTCTGCAGGGGCAGTAAGATTGGAGTGTCTAGTGTGAAGGGATAGATAAAATGAGTTTATAAAAGAGGCACAGGCGATCTGAAGGGATCTGAGCTGTGCTGCTGAACAGTAATGAGAATACGCTTAGAAAGCCATTCATATGCAGATATATTCATAGCTGTATTAGTGTGCAATTTCCACCCTGGTGCATTCTTAACCTGTTGGATCCTGCTCTGCTTTCACAATACGAGGATTTTTTTTCTGCCCTGCTCTGCTACAGATCTAAATCTCACTCACTAGCTGCTACTCAGTGCACACACTATGGTCTGAATGTTCCACTATTTACATCAGTGATGATGTATTAAATACCACTGACACTGACCTCTTACAGCTTCATCACCTATTTGTAACCAGGCCCTGGGCGTCACAACATGGATGCCTTTCGGCCAGTTCAGACTCAGTTTTCACCTCTTTGACAACCGCTTCTGAAGCAGCAACCATGTTAAAAATAGCTTTTCCCCACAATCCATCAGGATTCTTAACTGTAGAATTAATGGACTCCTTTCCTACTCAGTCCCACCTTTTCAAAACTGTAACTTACTGTAAATATTGTCATTTCACTGCCATACTGTATATACTATATTATATCAAATGTTTTTTAACCACACTATATAAACACTTCTGTATGACGCTATCGCAGATTAGACATTAATTCATAGCTAATAAGTGTATATTATATACAGCAGTTATTTGGCAATATTAAGTGTGTATCAGTGCTTTATTTACTGTTCTTATATTCTTACCTTTCTCCTTAATGATCACTGTATTGTGCAATATTATCACACACACACACACACACACACACACTCACACATGTTCAAGTGTTATTCAAGTATTATTGTCATGTTTATATAGAAAGTTGTAACTTTTCAAACACACTGGAGTTCTTCTGACATAGCAGCACAATCTTATTGTATTTGTATAAAAATTGTATATCTTCTATATAAATGACAATAATGCTTGAATACTACTTGAATAATTGAATACATAAAACAGCCATACTTTATTTGTGTCACGAAATATGAAAGATCATTACATTATTGTCAGATACTGTATAGAATTATGTTGTGAATGTGTCATGATTGCTGTTGGCTCCATACAGGTAAAATAGGGGTAAATCTACTCTGTGTTTGCATAGCTGTACACTTCCTCTCTCTCTCTCTCTCTCTCTGTATGTCTTCTGTATTTCTTCACCTCAGACCTGTCTGTCATGCTGATTAGATGGCTAGTATGATATTAGACTGAGTGCAGCACTTACATTAAACATTGGCCAGTAA